>NC_035444.2:87793331-88093331 GCF_002127325.2 Helianthus annuus | reverse complement strand
TGACATGATCTTTGGAATTCACGCATGATTGAAAACTCTGAGTTTTAAATGATAAATGGTCCGACCTTTTGATGAGGGTTTAGTCCGATTTTTGTAAGTAGGTTGTAAGGGTCCGACTTTTACATGATATGCTTAATGTCCGACCTTTATATAAAGGACACAAGGTCCGAACTTTATGAGGGTTATAAGAGTCCGAATTTTTGTGCTTGAATGATCTAGTCCGACTTTCATAGAGGCTTGTCCGACTTTTATCAAGTGTGTAATGTCCGACTTTGTGATGTTACCTTGTCCGAGTTTTTGATCATGATGCCCTTGTCCGAAGTTTTAAAGGTGTTTGGTCCGAGTTTCACTAAAGCCCTCATGGTCCGAGTTTTAAGCATGATTCCTTGTCCGGCTTTTATGTTTGATATGTTAGGTTCGAGCTTTCAAGAGGGGATGTTTGTCCGAGTTTTAAAGGGTGGGGATGTTTGTCCGAGTTTTAAAAGGGGGATGGTTGTCCGAATTTTTGTGACACACATACATAAGGTCCGACTTTTTGTGTGTAGTATGGTCCGACTTTGGTGTTGTATAAAGGGGTCCGACTTTTGTGATTATGTAAGGAATTGTGATGATCATATAAAGTCCGAGTTGTTAACAGAATCAGGTTATATGTTGAATGAAAAACACTTATCCTCCTGCCACCACTGTATGTATGTTACTGTATGCGTATGTTACTGCTTGATACTGTTTGTTACTGGATACTGTATGTATGAACAATCTATGCCATGACGTTCTGTACACAGTTATCACACGAAACACAGCTATTTGGACATCAAGGGGGTGTAAACCCTAATTGAACGTAAACGCTTACACCGAATTTATGTGCAATGTACCTTAGGTCGTGTGTAACGGACTTAACTATTAATTAACACTAGAAGCAATTACATACCGAGCAAACCAAGGTGAGTTCACACTCTTACCAAGGCATGGGATTCCCGGGGTTGGGAATGGGATTGAATAAATAGATTTGTACTTACATTGTTACTAGACTATCTACCATCGTCCTCGGATGCGCAGGACACATACGTAAAACCTACGTATACTTGTACTCATCACTGTCCTCAGGTGGTGAAGGACACTCACGTAAAACCTACGTGAACTTATACTCATTACTGCCTCGATTGTGTTAGGCACTTACGTAAAACCTACGTAAACCCCCGCGTACCCCTGTCCTCGGTTGTGAAGGACACTTACGTAAAACCTACGTAAACCTTGTACGTACTACTGTTCTCAGGTTAAGAAGAACACTTATGGGTACAAATAGTCTAGTGTATATGCAATTATGGGAAGCCCCCACCAATAGATGATACTATCGGCCCAGTAGAGCCACACGTTACAAACGAACTTACTTTCATGAACTTACTTTCTGTGAACTCACTCAACTAGTTGTTGACTCTCTGTTACATGCCTTGCAGGTCGTTAGGTATACATGGTGTAACACCCCAAATTTCGTAGGACACGTTATAATGTTTAATTCACAATGAGTTAGCGAAAAGAAATGGTAAACATGAAATTTTACCATTATTAAGGTTTAGCAAAGTTAGTGTGTAAATATGAGGTAAAGTGATATATTTTAAAATGATAAGGGACTAGATGTGTACTTATGTTATAAAGTTGATAAAAAAAAGAAACCAGACTTTGAGTCTGGTGTGCGATCGAGAGAAGGGCCAGGGAACTCTTTCCCTCTCATAAACCCTAATTCACTAAAATTCCATCAATTAAAGGCGAAATTAGCAAGGAATCGGATGCATGAGCAAGGAATTTGATGTACTAAGTGTTCTTAACCTCAAGTAAGGGAAAATTCATGATTTGGTGATGTTTGATTTTGTGGGTTTAGTAAAATTTGTGAATATAATGCATTAATTGGTATGATTGATGGTTGCTATGGTTGTTAAAACATCATGAAATGCTAAATCTTGAATATGAGAGTGGTTTAGGGCAAAACCCATTTGCATGACAAAAGATGGTTAAGAATTTGTGAAGTTCTACATGCTAATTAGGTTGGTGCTGGTGAAATTGTTAGGAGTAATTGATTTAGAACTATGTGCTCATGATTAGAATGGTAGATTTCAAGTTAGTAGGATGTTTATGTTAATCAATGAGTGAAGTATGGAAATTATGCTTAAGATGCTTGTACATTGTGCATAAACTGTGGTACGCACGCCAAGTGCTTGATGAAATGCTTAGGTGAGTTTGATATATGAGATTGTATACAATGAATCGATAAATACGCATAGAAGGTGTTAATAAAGTAATTGATAGTGAACTAGCTTGAATAATATGCTTTAGATGGAATTCATATGAGAATTCGGGTTGAATGTATGCTTTGATCAAAATCATGCATTTTGGGGATTTTACCTTGTACTTGTATGGTGTGACGGCCATCATGGCTTTGGTTATTTGTCTAATGGTGATTAAGAGGTGAACGTGTACAAAATGTAAAAAACTTGCTAGATAATTATACGACACACATGATGGTAGGTTGATTTGATTGAACTACGAATAGTGTAGTAGCGAGTCCATGCCTTATGAATGTTAGTGGTGACCAATGAAAGTCAAGGTGACATAGGAATAGAATGATTGATACGAGGAATGATCATGTATACTAACAATGTTGAAATATGATGGAATGAAAGGATATGCGTCGTATTAGCAAGGGACCAACATGGAAAGCTAACGGGTCAAGAGGAGACAAGGAAGGGAATACGAAAACGGACGCTCAAGGTAAGTGATTCCGTAATCACTTCTTAGTTGTTTATGTAATGTTATATGTAATTTAATTATATGTGATAATTCAGGTCAAATAGGAATGAATTGTATGATGTCAATGAAGTATTAAACGGATCTTAGTTTTGATCCGAGCAAGGTAGGTGTGATTAAGAAATTGTAGTTAAGTAGTGGAATTGGTTACTTATGTAAGGAATTCCTTTGTTATTAAGGATAGAGTATAGTTGACTAAAATGCCCTTGATAGGTATATCGAGCAAACGACCTTAGAAGTCGTTTGGAAACGAGCTATTCGATTAGAGTAATGTCTTGGACAAGTATGAAAGCGAAGTATAGGGTTTGGTATGTCATAGTCCACTTAATGCGCAAATACCCATAACGGGTCAAAAATAAGCCTTTGAGCGAAAATGGGTGAAGAGGATGCAAGACGTCCGAGAATTTAATCTTTTATGATAGGTGCCAATGAAATTATTAAAGTTCATATGAGATTGAGGTCAAATAAACAGATTATGTTGATAAATGCACGAACGGGTCAAATAGTTAGAAAATGATAATATGTCGAATGCATGTAAGTTAAGAATTTCCTTAATCCGGAGGTAGGATTTGAAGTTAATATGATAGAATGTGAATTTACAAGCATGTAGGAAGAAACGGGAGGTTAAACGGGTAAACGGTTCAAAAGTTATGCGCGTTTTAGTGCGTACGGACGACGAAACGGAACTGCAGAAAACTGCAAATTCTAGAGGGCGTCGCCGACGGGTATGGGGGCGTCGCCGACGGGCTCTAGAAAGTGAATTTTTGGCTGACGGGTTATTTGACTGTCTACGGGGATTTTTGGCTACGGGTAATTGCAAGGGCCGTCGCCGACGACCCTAGGGCCGTCGCCGACGCCCTCCCCAAGTTCAAAAACCTAAAAATTTGTTATTTAAGTTGATTTATGTATCGTAGGCTTCGGTTCGTTATCCGTGGACTACGGTGAACTTTCCAAACATGATTTTGATGGTTCCTTAGATGTCTATGGGCTATAAATCTAAGTCTAAGTTCCATGTAAATATTGTATGATTATATAAGAATGTAGGAAGGATATGCACGTATGTGGTTGTGTATGTATGTATGTGTAAAGACATGTATGAGTGTATGTATGTATGTAAAGTTGTAAGAAAGGTATGTATGTAGAGGAGTATGTATGCATGTAAGATGGTACGTGTGCATGATTTAATTACGTAGAGTTTTAACGTTACTAATTATGCGTTTGAGGTTGGTATGTAATGCAGGATCGAGTACATCAGATTCTTACGAAATTTAAGCCCAACCCGGAATAAGAGGATGAGTAAGGATAGTTGGATGAACAAATGTTAAATTGTCAAACGTTATTCAATCCTTAATTATATGAGATTAATGTTATATGATGTTGTCGTTGACTAATGGCTAAGTTGTATGTGATGCCCACAGGTGATATACGGACTTCTTCTGCTACTTAGGAAGTGAAGCGGACATAGATCGAGTCAAGAGCAAGGATTGCACGGATAGATCGATCGTATAGTTGAAATATATAATGTCTAGAAATGTAAATTTTAATATGAATGTTGTGAATTCTTTTATAGTACGTTTAACATTTTAGCTTTTGGAACCTTCTCAAAAGTAATGTCGTTAATAAGGAAAGAAATTTTAAAGCTCTTTTCCGCTGCGTCATTTTTAAGGTAATACGTGTTAGGGCGTGCGTAACACATGGAGCTTGCACAGGGAGGCGCGATCGTTGTGGACAAGGATTGTGAATGCTTGATTTAAACATTATGACACTACATACTTTATTTATGATTGGGCTTTTACCCATACGCTTCCGCTAAACTTTGTTATTATACTTATGTTTTGGAACACCTTTCATATGGATTGGTTTGGTTTAATTACATTTACTTTTACTATTTACATTCTTCTATATGATTGGTGGCTTGATCCTGGTCAGTCACGCTCCCAAGCGGTGATACTCCGCGTGTGGATTTTGGGGGTGTGACAGTTAACGTGCTAGCTGATTGGTTAACATGTGGTCCGTTCGGTTAACACATTGTCCGATCGGTTGAACCTTGGTTGCTGTTCGATCGGACAGCAGTCTGATCGAACGGCAATTAGTTCCATCGTCCTGGTCATGTCACACTTAATGGGTTTTGAAAGATTTCAGTTGATGAGACCGAGGTGGCGTATCATCGTGTTAAACCACTGAAGTCCCATCAAATCCGACCCGTTCTAATGGCCGGGAGCCACCCCGTTCCCTCAGATCTGGCCGTTCTTGATGGTTTTTCTCATGTTTATCCCGAATACACACACACCTTAGCTAGGTTACGTAGATCTAGGTGAGATTTATTATAAGACGGGTGAAGTTACTTAGATTCGAGCTGTTTATGGTAAAAAAAAATGAGGCCACTCCTTGAAGTTCATGTGAAATCATGATGACATCATCCTTAAAACATCTCAAATCCAGAGAAATCACATAACTTCTTGATTAGAAAACATAGGTTTAGACGAGATTTATGTAAAATCGTATGGAAACCACTCGGATCCGAGTCATTCTTCTGGGATGACATCACTCTTGAAGTTCATATGAACTCCATGGTGACATCACCCTAGAATGTCCAAAATCCAGAGGTTTCATGGTTAAAAGTGGAGATTTTAAAGGTAGAAAGGTGTAGAACTGACTGTAGATCATAGAAGTACAAGATTTAGGTTGGAAACTTACAAGAATCGCGAGAAATCGAGAGATAAAGGGGTTGGAACTTATGGTCGATCAGCAACAGTGACAACAAGTGTTTTGGGGGTGAATGAGGGGTATTTATAGGCAAGGAGGAAGGAAAGGAGGGAAGATTGGCCTGGATCGGACGGCCCGATCGGCCGGCCCAGTCGTCCGGCTGGCCTGTCTGATCGGCCGGCCCAGCCGTTCGGCTGGTCTGGAGGCCTTTCGATCCTCGTTTTTGGTGCATTGTGATAGTTTGGGCCACATTTCCATGTATTTATTTTATTATTTATTTATTTATTATAATTTATCACAAAAGGGTAGTATATACGTATCTATATATTCAATATTCTGTGCGATGATCGAGTTACGCGTGCCTTCGAGTGCGTTCTTCGATGTGATGTGCCACAATGATTATCGGGGTACTACTTGCTCGTATTCCCGTCATCGTCACGATGGCTGGAGGCATGGTACTCACCCGATAGTCTTTGTTAGCGTTGATTGTTTACGTTTCGACACCCCACGGCTATTGAGGAGGGCGGAATAGCTCCTCACTCAACATCGTTGTGAGTGTTATTATTTACGAAAAATAGCTTGTAATAGCGATAGAATATGCGTAATTATTCGATTATACTTCGATTTAGCGATGTATATGATATAGTTACATTATGATCCGAATCTCTGGTGCTAGACGTAACGAGTGTATCGAGTAGTAACAACGCACGAAGGTGAGGGTTGTTATAGTCTCCCCTGCTTTAGGAAATTTCGTCCCGAAATTAATCCATTAGTAGGGTCGTAAGAGTTGATGCGAATGAGAGTAGCGATTAAAGGTGTCTAGATAAGCGAGCGATCGAC
Source organism: Helianthus annuus (assembly GCF_002127325.2). Taxonomy (NCBI): domain Eukaryota; kingdom Viridiplantae; phylum Streptophyta; class Magnoliopsida; order Asterales; family Asteraceae; genus Helianthus; species Helianthus annuus. The sequence goes on along the minus strand of NC_035444.2, from coordinate 88,086,986 downwards.
TAAGATTCCACGAGCGAGAGCGGTGAGAAGATACGATTCGAACGACCAAAAGTGATAACACACACCAAAAGCGATTCCATAGCGTTTTAAATTTACAGATAGTTGGTTAATCTTTGAAGATGCTTTAAGAAAATCTCCCCACGGTGCGGCGTTAACTGCTTCGATGTCCTCACCAGCGCTATGGGAAGGGTTTCTGTTAATTTAGTAAAAGACTTATACATTTTAAAGGATTTAGTGGTAAAATTAGTTTTTAAGAAAAATTCTCCTACAACGTTGGTTGGAGCTGAAACTCGATTGCCGAACCATCGTTTTCGGGAAGATTTCTTTTTGTGATTGCAAAAGTTTTAAGGAAAACTGGACTTATGAAACTTCCATTGGGTATGGGGCTTAAACTGATTCGATGTTTTCTCCAGGTTGTGAGGAAATTTCACTTGTCCAATGGTTTTAATAAAATTTTTTAAAAATTGGTTTTTCTTTAACAGTACAGAAACTAATTTACATCGAGCCCCACGTGGCACCTTCCTTCGAAAGTTTGTTAATATGCTTAAAAGACTTATATATAGGAAGTACCAGCGGCGTATCCACAATGTTTTGCCCATATTACCTCTGTTTCGTGAGGCGGTGTCACGCTTGCCGATAAGACACAGATAGAATTTTGTTCCCTCGGTCCAAGCGATAGAGTGCCAGACCGAGTCGTAAATAGAATAGAATCGGATGCGGACAAAGCGTTGATAGCGAGTGCGAGTAGATCGATAAGCGATGGCGAATGACGCGATTTCGATTACGACTAATGCGATTTTGATTCGTTCCCACGTAAAAACCCACATGGCATGTTTCCACGAGAGTTGCTAATATGGCAAACACCACGTTTCCCCATATTTAGTTTTGTTCCGTGAAGCGATGTCATGCGATGAGCGATGATTTGTATAGCGATAAGCAATTCGACCCCAAAATAAATGATAAGTGACGATTGTTGCGTTGCGAGCGATATGCGTTTCGATTGAGTTGAATACACCACAACCATCAACTAACATTAGCCCGCATGGCCCTTTTTCCACGAAAGTCTGCCAATATGGTTAAAACATCGTCATGTTTCAGCCCTATTAGTTTTGTCTTGTAAAGCGAGGTCGTGCGTGCTAACATAACACAGAAAACACGTACATCGATAAATGATAGTGACATGCTATAAGAGTATCGAGGTGATGAGATGGGCGCGAAATGTGTTAAGCGAAAAGCGGTGAGCAATTTTCGATACTCGTCTAGCGATCCACGATAAGCGATTCACACCAAGCGATAGAGATTCACACAATAGTCAATAGCCAGTGGTAAAGATTGCGAGATCAGCACGAGATGCGATTGCGACTTCGAGCCACATATCGAGTGATTCTGATTGCAAGATAGATCTAGCAAAACTGCGATTGAGTTGCGATATAGACTTACGACCAGTCTTGCATTGCTCCAATTGCTCTTCGGGGTGAACTTACCCAAGTCCATCGATGTGGCAATTGCGTTGCGTCCGCAGACTTACGAAAAGTCTCGCAGCGATGCGATTTAGTTTTGTTACGCCTTGCGGTCGATTTGTAGGGTGTCAAAAATAACCATAATAATATAATTGGCCTAATAGCGTCCAACTCCACATGGAACTTTCTTCACGAAACTTCGGTTAGCACAGCGAAACACCGCCATGTTTCAACCATGCGCCTCTGTCCCGTGATTAGGTGTCACATTTCGTTAGGCATCATTAAGATTCACTACAATCTCCGTGCACTAACCAAGATAATGCCGTGTGCACCCGTGATTAACCTGACTCTTGCACGTTTATCGTACCTTATCTCAAGAACGCATGATAGTGGTAAAGTATATACATAGTGCTAGCATTTAGATTGGTGCGCGAGTATAAGAGAGATAGAATTCACATGCGATGATAGAGGAAACAAGTTCCACACATAAAAGAAATTGATGGTGATAAGTCACATTATTACAACAACATTAGAAATCAAATAACGTTGCTGCGGAGGCCTTCTGTGGAGACTGCGTTTGTTGCTGAAATTCCTCAAAGCTGCGGTCCCGTGCGGTAGTGTTGCGTAAGATGACCATACCAGTGGCAATTTGTGTAGTAGCGACAATTTGCTTCTGGCGGGTGATGATACGTGCACTTGAAGCACAGGGGATGAGGCCCATTGTAAGCACGTTTCAGTTGAACTAGGACTGCTCGGAGAGGTTCTGGTTGTGACAGTCCAGTTGTTGAAGAGTCTGGGCTCACGGTCTTTCGTTTGCGGCTCGGTTGTGCTTCCTTAGATGATGCAGTGTCGTCGTTGGAGTCGCCTGATGATTTGACGGAGACATTGTCGGAGCAATCCTTAGAAGAACCTTCAGAGGAGTTGTCAGATGAACCATCGACCGATTCGCCAGAGGAACCGTCGGAAGAGTTGATGATGATTGCTTGATGAGCTTGTTTGACAGGCTTCTTGGAGAAAAACCGGTCCAAGACTCGTTTGTTGTTGATCTCTGCGGCTAAGCGGTAGGTCTCTTCGATGGTAGCAGGTCTTGAAGCTTCGATAAAATCACCCACACACTCAGGCAAGCCGCGGATGTACTTTGGAATGGCTTTTTCTGAAGTGTTGACTTGACTTGGGCAGATTGTACTAAGCTGCTTGAACCTTGCTGTATAGCTAGCATTGTCACCTTCGGTTTGCTTGATTTCCCAAAATTCGTTTTCTAGCTTCTGGACTTCGTGAGGAGGACAGTATTCTTCCTTCATGAGTTCCTTCAGCTCGTCCCAAGAGAGGGCGTAAGCTGTGGAGATCCCACGTTTGTTGCGTTCGGCAGTCCAGCAGTCGAGTGCTCGTGATTGAAATACTCCAATGGCGCAAGTAGTACGGAAACTATCGGGACAACCACTTTGACGAAGGGTGACTTCGATAGAATCGAACCGCTGGAGTAGTTGGGTCACACCTCCTTCACCTGTGAATTCCATCGGGTCACAGGCTTTGAAGTGTTTGAAGAGAAAAGTAGATTATGGCGCTTCGGTCTTAGAGTCCTTCAAGGCTCGAGAGTTGCTGAGAGAGTGCAAATGAGCGACAATTTGAGGAATGAGCTTGACCACTTCCTTGGTCACAAGCGAGGCGATCCTTTTATCGGCGCTTCGTTTGGCTCTTCTCCTAGCTGTCCGTCTCGAGGTAGAGTAGTTGGAAGGCATCTAGACAGAGAGATTTTGGAACGAGATTCGATCATAGTGATTTCTGAGTTTACGATGCGATGGAGCGCGATCGAATACTTATAACGTGCGATATAAATAGATTTCATATAGGCGCCACATAGGAGACACGAAACTTCCTAGATTCTCACACAATGGTTTGGTTGTACTTAGATATAGATAGTTGTAGTTTATTCTTACACACATATATTATGGTTTAGAATGCGCGAGGACGCGTTGAGAGGGAGAGAATGCGAGAGGAATCAGACAATTAGACATTAGTTTTGTTGCAAACATTCGGTCTTTGTTTTGTATTGCGGCGGCTGTGCGAGTTGTGCGTTTTGTAAAACAGGGAGCGAAAATTGATAATCGTAATTAAACACATAAAACGTAACTAAGCTCATCAAATCGTAAAATCTGACGAGTCGTAGGCTTGAGAAAGTACTCAGAGTGCCCTGGGTGTTTAGGCGTCGACTATCCAAGGTAACCCAACCACACCCAACAAGTTCGTGCACGCGCGTTGTCTTTGGAGACTTATGCTTCCACTGGGATGCAGTTCATGGCACTCGTCCTCTTAGTCATCGCGTGGCTCGAGTCATTGTGGTGGTCGAGTCCTTGGCGAGAGCTTTTGAAACCTATTTTAGAGAGTGGAACGGTTCATTAAGGTACGAGTTTCACCCCTGACTTTACAGTTTCGTTCCCAATTGTGGTTGCGCTCATCGAATGAATCCGGGAGCTCCACTAGAATTTCGAAATGGAGGCTTTTGTCGAGGTATGGATGTCACTCCCAACTCAACGGAAGATTCTCGTGCTAGAAAAATGCGCTGAGTGAGCAATCCTATCGAGAGTTATTGGTTTCCACACCTGGTCTCGACTGGATCGCTCGGTTGTGAGATGCGAGTATTTTCGAAAACATGTGTATTGTGTCAGCCTTAGGAAAGGCTATGTAGTATTCCAGCCTTAGGAAAGGTTTCTTTGTGTGAAGTTGTAGTATGCGGGGTTCACACAAAGTCGTAGTTTTTGCTATTTCGATCGAAAGCATCAGGTAGGCGCAATACAAACCCTACTGGGTTCGTACGAGTCAGCCTGTGGGTGCTTAGACTATAGACTAGGTCTATTTCTAAGACGTCGACCCGGACTAGGTCGAGTCTTGCCTAATTCCCTATAGTTATGGCTCTGATACCAATCTGTCACACCCCAACCGATGGCGGAATCATCGGGGCACGGCACTAGGCGAATCAGATTGCTCAAGAGAATCCATAACAACTACATTGCGATAATATTTATTACATTCGTAATCCCATAATAACAAATAATACAATCACATAAGTCATCACAGATTTCTTGTCCTCTTGAACAATTCAAATCCGACAATCTAGATTTTAGATGAGTTTCTAGACTTCCTAGCTTGATTTGATGTAGACTTCGACTAAACCTGCAACATACGTTAAAATATTGTCAATATGAAAGTATTGGCGAGTATACAGGGATGATATGTAATAGTATAATAGATTAAAGAGTGCTGCGAATTCCCACATGCATAAACGTAATACACGACATATATATTCACAAAACTGATACTAAAGGCTAAGTCCTCGATGCTCGATTCTTCGATGGCATAACTAGACCCCGTCGGGCGCAATAGTACTATACTAGTCGTGGTGGGATGCCACGAGTATAAGTCCTAGCACATATGTAACTAGCATCACGTATATCTATGCAAACAGTCATTCTCAAGTGATAAATTGACTGATTGAATTATTCATTTGATAAGTTCGATTTATAAGAAACGTATGTTACACCCAAAATTCGTTAAAAAGGGGGTCAAGTATACTCACAGTGCGTATTTGGCAACTAAACACAACCTGATTTGGATCGGTTGAGAGTGCGTCTGAGTTATCCTGGTTTACAGATTGTTAAGCGATGAATAACGCGTTAAATAGTGGCGAGAGAACCAAAATTGGTTCGGGCATTGATGCTTGGGCTCGTTCGGTCGGCTGGACATGTGGGTCGATCGATTACCATGCTGTCCGATCGGTTGGCATGCTGGCTGATCGGTTAGCATGCTGGCCGATCGGTTAGCATGCTGGCCGATCAGTTAGCATGTTATCTGATCGGTTAACATGTGGTCCGTTCGGTTAACACATTGTCCGATCGGTTGAACCTTGGTTGCTGTTCGATCGGACAACAGTCTGATCGAATGGCAATTCGTTCCATCGTCCTGGTCATGTCACACTTAATGGGTTTTGAAAGATTTCAGGTGATGAGACTGAGGTGGTGTGTCATCGTGTTAAACCACTGAAGTCCCATCAAATCCGACCCGTTCTAACGGCCGGGAGCCACCCTGTTCCCTCAGATCTGGCCGTTCTTGATGGTTTTTCTCATGTTTATCCCGAATACACACACACCTTGGCTAGGTTACGTAGATCTAGGTGAGATTTATTATAAGACGGGTGAAGCCACTTAGATTCGAGCTGTTTATGGTAAAAAAAATGAGGCCACTCCTTGAAGTTCATGTGAACTCATGATGACATCATCCTTGAAACATCTCAAATCCATAGAAATCACATAACTTCATGATTAGAAAACATAGGTTTAAACGAGATTTATGTAAAATCGTATGGAAACCACTCGGATCCGAGTCATTCTTCATGGGATGACATCACTCTTGAAGTTCATAAGAACTTCATGGTGACATCACCCTAGAATGTCCAAAATCTAGAGGTTACATGGTTAAAAGTAGAGATTTTAAAGGTAGAAAGGTGTAGAACTGACTGTAGATCATAGAATTACAAGATTTAGGTTGGAAACTTACAAGAATCGATAGAAATCAAGAGATAAAGGGGTTGGAACTTCTGGTCGAGCAGCAACAGTGACAACAAGTGTTTTGGGGGTGAATGAGGGGTATTTATAGGCAAGGAGGAAGGAAAGGAGGGCAGATTGGTCTGGATCGGAACGCCCGTTCGATCGGCCAGCCCAGCCGTCCGGCTGGCCTGTCCGATCGGCCGGCCCAGCCGTTCGGCTGGCCTGTCCAATCGGCCGGCCCAGCCGTTCGGCTGGCCTGTCCGATCGGCCGGCCCATCCGTACGGAGGCCTTTCGATCCTCGTTTTTGGTGCGTTGCGATAGTTTGGGCCACATTTCCATATATTTATATTATTATTTATTTATTTATTTTAATTTATCACAAAAGGGTCGTATATACGTATCTATATATTCAATATTCGGTGCGATGATCAAGTTATGCGTGCCTTCGAGTGCGTTCTTCGATGTGATGTGCCACAATGATTATCAGGGTACTACTTGCTCGTATTGCCGTCATCGTCACGATGGCTGGAGGCATGGTACTCACCCGATAGTCTTTGTTAGCGTTGATTGTTTACGTTTCGACACCCCACGACTATTGAGGAGGGCGGAATAGCTCCTCACTCAACATCGTCGTGAGTGTTATTATTTACGAAAAATAGCTTGTAATAGCGATAGAATATGCGTAATTATTCGATTATACTTTGATTTAGCGATGTATCTGATATAGTTACATTATGATCCGAATCTCTGGTGCTAGGCGTAACGAGTGTATCGAGTAGTAACAACGCACGAAGGTGCGGGTTGTTACATCGTATCTTGACGACTTTGTCATTGTGTTTATCGATGACATCCTGATCTACTCTAAGACCAAGGAGGACCACGAACGGCACTTGCGTCTTATCTTGGAACTCTTGAGAAAGGAGCAGCTTTACGCAAAATTCTCCAAGTGTGACTTCTGTATTCGAGAAGTACACTTCCTTGGTCACGTAGTCAACGAATTGGGAATACACGTAGATCCAGCTAAAATCGATTCCATCAAGAATTGGGCGATCGAGACTCCTACAGAGGTGCGACAATTTCTTGGTCTTGCAGGGTACTATCATAGATTCATCGAGGGATTCTCGAAGATCGCTCAACCTCTTACCGCTTTAACACAGAAGGGTGTCATGTATTCATGGGGTGTGAAATAGTAGAGCGCCTTTCAGCTTCTAAAACAAAAACTCTGCAGTGCATCAATACTGTCCTTACCCGATGGAACAGATGATAGCCTACGCTTCTCGGTAGTTGAAGATTCACGAGAAGAATTACACGACTCACGACTTAGAGTTGGGAGCCGTGGTCTTTGCGCTTAAAATCTGGAGGCATTACTTGTACTATACTAAATGCACTATTTATACCGACCACAAGAGCCTTCAGCACATCTTTGACCAGAAAGAGATGAGCATGCAGCAGCGTCGCTGGGTGGAACTCTTAAACGATTACGACTATGCCATTAAATATCATCCTGGCAAAGCTAACGTTGTAGTTGATGCCCTCAGCCGGAAGGAAACGATACCTAAACGTGTTTGAGCCTTACAACTCACTATCCATTCCAACCTTCCTGATCAGATTCGTTCTGCCCAAACTGAGGCACTAAAGGAAGAGAACCTTCAAGCAGAATCCATGCGGGGCATGGAGAAACAACTTGTGGAAAAATCTGACGGTATTCGCTATTTCATGGAGCGAATATGGGTCCCTTTACACAGTAACCTTAGAGAACTTGTGATGGATGAAGCACACAAGTCTTGGTATTCTATTCTTCCAGGTTCTGATAAGATGTATTAGGATTTGAAAATTTTGTATTGGTGGTCGAGCATGAAAGCAAACATAGCAACGTATCTGAGCAAATGCATGACTTGTGCTAAAGTCAAGGTAGAATACCAAAAACCGTTTGGTTTGCTTCAGCAACCAGAAAACCCATGTGGAAATGGGAACAGATTGCCATGGATTTTATCACTGGTCTACCAAGGACTCAGAGCGAAAACGATATTCACTCACAAACTGACAAGTTTTCGCAACTTGCTGGTGTTTACTTAAAGAAGTAGTTACTAGACACGGGGTGCCGACTTCTATCATCTCTGATCGCAATCCGCGCTTCATATCCGATTTGTGGCAGGTGATGCCCAAATCATTCGGCTCATGCCTAGACATGAGCACTGCTTATCACCCGCAGACGGACGGTCAAAGTGAACGAACCATCCAAACACTTGAAGACATGTTGCGAGCATGTGTGATTGATTTTGTTAAAGGTTGGGAAAGACATTTACCTTTGGTAGAGTTTTCCTACAACAACACTTACCATACTAGCATCCAGGCAGCTCCATTCGAGGTATTGTATGGACGGAAATGCCGATCTCCTCTATGTTGGGCTGAGGTGGGTGACAGCCAAATCACAGGCCCAGAGCTCGTACTCGAAACTTCTGAGAAGAGTGTTTAAATCAGAAACCGTATAGCGGCAACACGTGATCGCCAGAAAAGCTACGCCGACAAGCGTAGGAAACCCTTGGAGTTCGTCGTGGGCAATCGTGTTTTATTGAAAGTCTCACCCTAGAAGGGTGTGGTTCGTTTTGGGAAACGAGGCAAGCTCAATCCACGTTATGTTGGTCCTTTCAAAATTCTGGAAAGAATTGGCAAGGTTGCTTATCGGCTCGAATTGTCTAACGATCTTGGTAATGTTCACGACGTTTTTGACATCTCTAATCTAAAAAAGTGTTTGTCCGATGAAACACTCGTGGTTCCTTTACAAGAGCTGAAGATCGATGACAAGCTACAGTTTGTCGAGGAACCCATCGAAATCATGGACCGGGAAGTTAAGGTCCGTAAACACCTTGAATTCCAATTGTGAGAATTTGTTGGAACTCAAGACGTGGACCGGAGTTCATGTGGGAACGCAAGGATCAGATGAAGCCCAAGTATCCTCACTTATTTAAGACTGCTGAATCAAATTCTGATCCAACTGGTGAATTTCGGGACGAAATTCCCTTACAAGTTGGGGATGATGTGGCACCCGAGGAAAATCCACAGTCATCTTGACCTACCATTTCACTCCTCGGAGACTTCTTGCCAAATTTTGGGACGAAATTTCTTTCAAGGGATGATGTGATAACTCGAACTTTCAAGGTTAGCATCGTCAAACTTCGAAACCTTTAGCTTGTATCGTTATGTGTATAGATACTTGATAACATCTATTGGTGAATGATTTAAGTTGTTATTATATTAAGTGATTATAATTATAAAATCCAACCGCATATTAACCCGGGTCGCACACCCCCGCTCCAGCCGTACACTCCCACACCCTTATGTATCTTTTGGTCCTCGGTCCAAATCTCTTCAAGCCCAAGCTGGGCCCGGCTCATCTAAACGAGCGCATACACACATATGGTTTTGTAATGTCTCTTATAATCTTGCAAATCACACAAGATACCAAACCCTAGTTCTTCTAATCCTCGACGACATCCTACTCCCTTCGAAGCTCTCCTCCTTCTCGAAGCCTGTCTCTTTTGTCTAGCACCACTCATCTTTTGGTTAGTATGATTGCCACTGTTTTGAATTATGTCCCTTCATTCGTTTGCCTCTAGGTGTGCGATGATTATGATGTGTTCCATATTGTAAGATTGCTAGAACGTTCTGTTAATCATGGATCGATAATATGAACGATGTGTTGTAACTAATGTGGGGTGATAATGAGGGTCTCGATGAAAAGTCTTTAATGATAAACTACTAATATGATTCATATGTTGATGATTATCAAGTATAGATCGATTAATAATGTTACTCGGCTAGTATATACAAACTAGGATTGTATGATGATGAGTGTTTATTGTAATTATAGTGATAATTGATCTGCTTTGGATATGAATGGTGATGAAACCGTTAGAGAATGATTATGGTTTGTGGATTGTAATTGTGTAACTGATTTGACCGGGTCAGCGGGGTGTTTACGGGAAAAACGGGAAGGGTTGACTGGGTCAACCGCACAATGGTGGGTGGCATACACCCCACAACCCGTACACTTCCCAGTCGCACACTTGCAACATTCTCTTGTACCGTACATACAAATAATGCATGTCGTACACTTCTATGGGCCGGACAATAATCTTGGGCCGCACAGTATTGGGGTCACACACTGGAGGAATGTCGCACACTTTGTGTGGGCTGTCCCCTAGTGGGCTGCACATTACACTGATGGGCTTACACGCCCTTATACGTGATAGTTGGACCGCACACTCGTAACGGGACCACACACTCGTAGAGTGGGCCAATAAACTGATTGGGTTGTACACTGATTAATAGGCCACATACTGAACTTAGGCCGTACATTCTGATGTACACAGAATGTACTGATATGTTACTATTAACCAACATGGGTTTGTGTTATGAATTCTTATATGGCCCACATGTCTATTATGTGATACGTGTTAGATACGTGTAGAAATACATGGATTACTTGTACATGAATCTAACTGTTATTGGTAACCATAATAGGACTTGGTTGACCAACTTTGAACAAAGTAATATAACATACAGACCAAATCTAAGGTGAGTTCACTGCTCCTGTGGGGACAAACAAACAAACTTACATCCCTTTCGGGGATACTTTACAGACTTACATCCCTGTAGGGTATACTTTACGAACATATATCCCTGGAGGGGATACGTTACAAACTGTGGTTTAATTTCGATGTTGGATAATCAACTCAATTCTATCATTTAAGTCCCATCTTACTACCGAACTAGTCGCTTGGAGGGCAACGGGGTATTAGTTGATAGCGCTATTAGGCTTGACAACCTCACACTGTACCTTGATAGGATGGGCGTGAACTAATGACCTTAACCAGATGACCAATGTTGATAGGCATTGGGGAAGGGCAAACAAACAGACGTCACTGCGGTATCGAGTTATTATTAACATGTCTTTATACTAAACATTTATCAACTATACGATTAAAAAAACTATGAACTCACCAGCTTTATTATGCTGATACACTTTTCTGCATGCTTGCAGGTCGGTAGATACGTGATATGGGACTTGTAGTCTGGGATGCTGGTGCGGTCATAGGTCGTGACGCTTGGAAAGACGTTGAATATTGAGTTGTTTATAAACATTATGGTGTTGAATTGCTTGAACAATAATTTATGCTTCCGCTGAACGTAAACATGTTTTAAGCGAATGTTTTGAATTACACTATTTACATTGGATGAGAATTTCATTTTATTATGTTATGGTTAGTTCAATGTGATTAGTGGCTAGATCCTGGTATGTCACACGCCTCGTGGGGGTTTCCGCGTGTGGTATTTTAGGGGTGTGACAAACACAACTAAAAATACTTAAAAAGGCTTAAAAAACCCACTATTTTTTTAATATTTTTTTCCATTAAAATCAATACCTTTTGTTAATAATTTTTTTTGAAATTGTTTTTAATCCGAATAACAATTATTGATGCATATGTGCATATGTTGAGAACATTTATACAATTTCCATTCCATCTACACTAACACCCGTAATACATTAACAATATTATAAAATTTCCCTTTTGTATACACTACCGTGCGTAATACATTACCAATATGTATAATGTTTCAAATTAAACAACATATTACATCCTAAACAAACAAATATAACCAAACCATGAATCACCAAATAAAATTAACCAAAATATGCATATGTGCATACAAATGACAACATTATTTAACTGGAAAATTATAAAGTGATGCACATGAGCATCTCTTCCTAATTGTATCATTACATCATAAGCAATCTTTTTTAACCTTTTACTTAACTATTACGTCATCATCCTCCAGAGCATCTGACATTTTTTTACCCTTTATTCCTCGATCCAGAACAAAAGTTACCTTCTTCCCTTTTTTTCCATTTATTGACTTACAATAATAAACAACCCATATGATAACCAAACATAGAAACTTAATGCATATGTGCATTAACATTAATTCTCTCTTTACAGTATAAACTATGCACATGTGCATCAATATGAATGACCTTAGTGATTTTTGAAAAAATATTAATAGTTTTTAAGGGTTTTAAATTTATTAAAGTGTTGACTATGGGAAATTATATAATATTGGTAATGTATTACGGATGGTAGTGTAGATGGAAGAGAAACTGTATAGGTGTTGTCAAAAATTTTACACATACACATATGCATCTCTAATTGTTATTGTTATTCGGATTGAAAAAAATCAATTTTTTTATTAATAAAAAGTTGCAATTTTATTGGAATTTAAAAAAAAATATGTGTTTTTAAGCCTTTTTGAGTAGTTTTGGTTGTGTTCACAATGGCTTTCGCCCTAAAGTTGGTTACATATACATAGTGGATTGAAAATCAGAAAACTGAAAAACTACCCAAAAAAGTCTAAAAAACACACCAATTTTTTAAAAAAAAAAAATTATACAAAATTTCGCTATTTTTAGTGTAGGTCCGTGTTTCGGGATCCAATCCGTGATTTTCATGATAATGTTCATAGATGGAAGAGATAAAGAGATGATAAACAAACAACTTTTGTATTAATCCGGTAGTAAACATTACAAGTCGGCCCGATTACATGGAAACCGAACTAATACCAAAGAAGTATACATCCAGGGAGAAATCAAGTGGTGATTTCTCCCGGTGAGGACTCAAACCTCCATTCACTCTCTAGCACACACTTGTGCTCTCACTCTTATGTTTTACAAGACAAGGTGTTGGTATTTATACCAAACACAGGTTGCACAGTCGAAGGATCAAGCTGACTGGTCGACAGATCATCTGTCGACCATCTAGCTTTCGAAAGACACATACATACCTCGAAGGATCACATATCCTTCGAGGTCCATCTTCATCCTTCGATGGGTATCTTTCGAGCTCATCGAAGGATATCATCAATCCTTCGATGCCTTATCCTTCGACACCAACATTAACAACCATAACTTGTCTTGCAACAACACACGGTCAACCGAATAACCCTCTCGTTTGACCACTTCAAACGAGCGGGTCTATACACGTTCGATAGACCGTTTCACTAACTATTACAATTTCAGCGTAAAATAATAACTAATCTATTCGACAAGCATCGGACACAAAATCTGCATCAACAAATTCCCCCTTGTCCGTTGCTGTCGAATGCTGAAAATGCAACTGCAATCATCGATCTTCAGTCAAGTAATCATCTTCTCTGCGAAAACAAATTCCCCCTTGACCGATGATCCAGGTAAGTAGTATCTTGATGCTCATTGTATAATATTTCCCCCTCAGAGTGCGCGCATCCGAGTTGAGTGTTGTGCATTTCCTCAAAGGACTCAATTGACCGATCTTCCGCTGATCTTCCAATACTCCAACCGGCATTTGATAAGGGTTCCATTCTTTAACAACTGCATCAAGTCTTGATCTTCAAGCATACTACATTGATAGAGATTTCTGGTGAACTGTCTTCTGTAAAACCGTCTTTGTGGAATCGACCAAGTAATGCACTTTAATCTTCAGCATCAACACTCAGGAAAGTCAGCTAGACCAAGTGTATCCCTTGCAAGCTCAACCAAACGGCACGCTTAGTTGAACTACATCCAGATCTCATTGTCTCGCCTTTGTGAAGTCGACCACGTAATGCACTACGGATCTTCAGCATCAGTACCCAGGAAGTCAGCTTGACCAAGTACATCGTTTGCAAACTCAACGAATTGAGTTACCCCCAGATCCCTGTAAAATCCCAAAGAAACATCAAACCCAAAACCGAATCCTGCAGGTCTTCAGCCTTGAATTATCAACTTCCATAAAGATTCCCCAGGTCTTCAGTAAACAGCGCTTTGAAACAACTGTCGACTTTAGATACCTGTATGTTTCCGTGCAAAACCCTTCACGCTGGCTGGAGAATTAATTAAAATCCTCAAATATGTGTCTGTGCAAAACATTCCACGCAGAACCCCCTTGTATCACCAGAAAATCACAAACTCTACCACCTGTGATTGCGTTTAGAAATTTACCGAAGAAATTCAACAAATGAAAATTTTTTATCCCCCCATTTCTTTGGTAAAATCTCTAAACCTTAACAGATTCTTTCCACTTCAAAGAAACTGTCGTCAAATGTTCACCAATTCCCTCCACTGAGCGGAACTGTCATCAATCTTCATTGAATGTTCTCGGTTCCGAAAATTCACGAACATGACTTTCTTCTTTGCATAAACTAGTTGAATAAGAACGTCCCCTGGTACCCCGTAGGATCTGACTTGTATCCCCCCAAAGAATTTGTGAACTCGTTAGGACCGGTATTGACATTCTAGGTTCATTCATTCGTTACCAAATGCGAGAATATGACAATAAACAAAAAGATTTCTTCGTTGCATATTCTAGTTGATAAAGAAATTTCGCCTAGTACCCCGTAGGATCCGACTTGTATCCCTCCAAAGACTTTGTGAACTCGTTAGGATCGGTATAGACATTCCAGGTTCATACGTTCGTCTTCAAATGCGAGAATATGACAATAAACAAAATCCTTTCGAACATTTCCGAATAACCGGTAACAATCATAAATACTGATGCGCGGAAGCGAACATATCGTGTTGTTTTTGGCCCATAATAGTCGCGTTACCATTTTTGTCATTGCATCGGTAACCGTGACTACCCCACAATTTTCAAACATCAAGTTTTCATCATCTCTTGTTTTCATCATGCTGCATCACCCCGCGCGCTCCCAAATTCATACGAGTTTTGACGTTGACATTTAGAAGCGCGGTTCAAGTCAACTCCGCAAATACCCGACCCCACTCTGCATCAAAAACCTTTGTTCCAATGGATTTTTTTTTTTTTTTTTTTTTTTTAACTAGCAAAATATAACTTTAGGCGCTAGATTTTCACATTGATACACTTTGTGTGGACGCGACTCGGCTCGGTTCGACTCGGTTTCGACACGGTTATGTCCGGCTCAAGCCCGACGTCACGACATTCCTCCGTCGTGCGTCCCAGAGTTCGACACGCGAAGCACGGAGTGCCACAAACCCATTCCCGTTTACACCTCACCATGACATCATCATTGTGATGTCATGGTGATGTCATAACCTTTGACTTATTGAAAGTTGGCAACATAAAGCACATTTGGGCCAATCAACGTCATTTGGGTCGTAACATCTGTATTGGGCCGAAATATATCCTTCGAAATAAAAATTAATGTGTATCCTTCAAAAAGTTCAGCCGAAAGATACATCTTGTAGGTCAACAAACAACAAACAGCAAGTTCATTGGCTATATTGGCGGTGCACAGCAATTATCCAAAAATCAATTGGAGTATTGGGACGGTGCACATGGGCTCATAAAAGCTTTAGTGGGACGGTGCCTTGGACCGAGAGCACACCCAACAAACAACGAGTTATATTTTATTTTTTTATTTTTTTTTTTTAATATAATGATCAACAACAGTAGCAGCAGCCGTTCTTTCTCTCTCCTGAACCTTTTTCGATACATACCTCCAAAACAGCCACCAAACATGTCACAGATCTTTCGAATCATATCAGTTGAAGTCTTTCGAGCACCCTAACATTCGAGATCTGTTTAATCCTTTGATGTCTGTCACATCTTTCGAAGTCTGTCTTATCCTTCGATAGTTGTGATCCTTCGAAAAAGGTGGAATGATCTGACCCTTTGACAACTTTGAAAATCGTGAAGTTGACTTTTCTGGCACATGTCAGATCTGGATCTGACAAACATGCTGCTATGATCTTTCAAACATTTGACCCTTCGAAACAAAGAATGATCTTTCGAAGAGAAGGTTGACCTTTCGAAAATTTATAAGTTGACCCTTCGAATCAAGGACTGATCTTTCAAAGTTTGAAGATGATATGAACAACAAGAACACAGCAAATGTTCAAATCTGCAGATTTGATGAAAACGTTTTGAAAACGGTTTTTGATGATAATAACTTGAATTTTTAGGAGAAAAACATAAAACCCAACACTCGTTTTATCACAGATCTGGATATTCGGGTCCAGATCTGAGTTTTTCTCATTTTCACCATTTTTACATCTTGAACAAAAACCCACAAAAATCACAGATCTAGAGCACATGTGACTTAGTAAACGGTTAGTTTTACTAAATCGGGCACCATGGCTCTGATACCAATTGTAGGTCCGTGTTTCGGGATCCAATCCGTGATTTTCATGATAATGTTCATAGATGGAAGAGATAAAGAGATGATAAACAAACAACTTTTGTATTAATCCGGTAGTAAACATTACAAGTCGGCCCGATTACATGGAAACCGAACTAATACCAAAGAAGTATACATCCAGGGAGAAATCAAGTGGTGATTTCTCCCGGTGAGGACTCAAACCTCCATTCACTCTCTAGCACACACTTGTGCTCTCACTCTTATGTTTTACAAGACAAGGTGTTGGTATTTATACCAAACACAGGTTGCACAGTCGAAGGATCAAGCTGACTGGTCGACAGATCATCTGTCGACCATCTAGCTTTCGAAAGACACATACATACCTCGAAGGATCACATATCCTTCGAGGTCCATCTTCATCCTTCGATGGGTATCTTTCGAGCTCATCGAAGGATATCATCAATCCTTCGATGCCTTATCCTTCGACACCAACATTAACAACCATAACTTGTCTTGCAACAACACACGGTCAACCGAATAACCCTCTCGTTTGACCACTTCAAACGAGCGGGTCTATACACGTTCGATAGACCGTTTCACTAACTATTACAATTTCAGCGTAAAATAATAACTAATCTATTCGACAAGCATCGGACACAAAATCTGCATCAACATTTAGGGTATTAAAAAACTTTTTGTTGAAAAAAAATAGTACTGCACATGTGTATAATACTAAAAAACCTAAACCCCCAAACCCACCCCCACACCACCACCCCCTAAAAACCTAACCCCCCACCCCACACACACACACACCTAAAAACTAAATCCTAAACCTAAACCACAAGAAACTCTAAACCCAAAAGCTAAATCAAACCCAAAACCTAAACACTAAGGCTAAACTGAATGTGCAACATGTATATATAATGCACATTTGTAGTAATAATTTTTTTTTTTGAAAAAAATATTTTGTTATACATTAAAAATAGAGATTTTCAATAAAAAAATTGGTTTGTTTTTTCGTCTTTTCATACAATATCCTTTAACGTATAATACCTACGATATTGTGAAATCACATTATAAAAAAAACATGTTCGAAATCGCATGTTGGTAATTTTGAAGAAATCGCATGTTGTTTTTTTTGTAGCAATTTCGCATGTTGGTAAATATGATGAAATCGCATGTTGGTATATAAAGCAATTTCACATGTTGGTTTTTCAGCACAAATCGCATTTTCAAAAGTGAATTCGCACCAGATCGAATGGCTAAGATGATCGCGTACATATTGTACGATAAGGGCCATTGTACGTTAACCTAACCCTATATATATGGGAGGATTCAATTAAAAACCCATAGCTAGTGAGAAAAATCGAAAACTCCTTATTTACGGGGAATGCGACTTTTAATGAATGGGGGAATTGAATACATATATATATATATATATATGTATGATGTATGTATGTATATATATATATATATGGCTTTTCAAACACTTTTGTCTTCTTCATATGTCATTATTTAAAAAAAACTAAACGAAAAGATCACAAATTTTTTAATCTTTTGTTTGAGTATATTTTTTCGACATAAAAACAAGATTTAACGTTTCACACTTTTTTCAATACATTTATAATACAATTGCACATATGCAATACTACATAGCCTTAGGGTTTAGGTTTTGGGTTTACTTTAGATTTTAGGGGGTTTAGATTTCAGGTTTACTTTTTTAGGTGGGAGGGGGTGTGACATCCCGTACTTTCAGGTTAACGCCGTTAACCATTTCTAATAATTATTAACACATAAGTTATTAATAAACGAACAAATGCACAAAGTTAATTTGATTCACATTACAACATGAGGGATTTGTGTTGTCATTATACAAAGTTACTTGGGTAACTTTCTACATAAGTTTGGGCCTTGGGAAACATTGTCACACCCCCAAAATACCACATGCGGAATCTAGCGTGAGGCGTGTGACGAACCAGGATCTAGCCACTAATCACATTAAACTACACTAAATAATAAATACGAAATCTGAATTCAATATGAAAAGTGCAATTCAAACATCTGTTTTAAACAAGTTCACGTTCAGCGGAAGCATTTGAAGTTGTACTAAGTAACTGAAATCAAACTGTTCATAAAACATAGCATAACATTATCGTATTAGCAAACGGCATGACTTATGACATCCTCGACTCCCCCGATTGCAAGCTTCGTATCATGAAGTCACTTATCGACCTGCAAGCATGCAGAAAAAGTGTATCAGCAAAAAGCTGGCGAGTTCACAATTTTGTTTAACGAAAATCTTGTAAGTGTTTAGTTAAAAGACATGTCACGAATAATAAACTCTGTACCGATTGACTGTTTGTTTTTGGTGCCCTCATCAATGTCTATCATCATTGATCAAAGTGTTTAAGGTCATCAGTTCACGCCTGTCCTCCCAGGTACGGTATGACGTTTGTCAAGCGTAATAGCGCTGTCAACTAATAGCCCCTTGCCTCCCAGGAAACTAGCTCGGTATGTAAGTAGGGACTTTCGTGATAGAGTTCGAGTTTATTAACTAACATCGAAATTAAACCAAAGCGTTTAATTGTATTCCTCGCAGGAATATTAGTTTGTTTGTCCCCCCGATACGCATGCTTGTAAAAGAGTAGTGAACTCACCTTAGTTTGCTCAGTATGATATCGTAGTTTCAACGTTAATTAATGGTTAGGTGTGTTTCACGCGACCTAAGGTATAATGTCATAATAGTGAGTATACGAGTAGGGTTTTGCAATACCCTAAGTCCAAATAACAGCGTTTAATATAATTGGATTTACCAGTTTAACATGGATTTCACGTACATTCACACAACTCGGATCACATAACATAATATTATAGTTGGCCCATTATCTATACCTCCCACGTAATACCCTGGCCCCAAATCATCAAGTCCGAATAGCCCAACATAATAAAAGAAATAGGATTGGCCTACATGTCGCAGCCCCCGACCCCTACCCCATGAGCGGGCGTCGCGGGCATCCAGATCAGTGGTATCGGTATTTATTAATTTAGCAGCGGAATACATCAGGACTGTAGTTAGGAAATATTTTGTATCAGAGTTTAAACACCAAACTTTTTATAACAAATCATTGGGATAAAACCCAAGTTCATTTGACAATACATTTGTAGGGATAAACCCTAATTATTTGAAAACAAAAACTCCTTTTTATTTTGTTAACTTTTATAGCCACTTTTCCAAGCCTTCAGTGCTCTACAGCTGGCTTCTATTGGCTTTCACATTTTGTTACCTGAAACGCGTTTTAAAAAGATTTTTATCAGCAAGAAATACTTGCGAGTGCATCCCAGTTAATGAAAACAACTTTTATAATTTCACAGTATTGAGAGCGATTACAATGTTTTTATCTACACAATTACTCATTCAGTACTATCAACATCTGACTTGTGGGTCATATTACTCATTGGCTAACTCTTTGTCCAATGTTAACGTCTTTCACATTTTGTATACAAAACCCCAACATACCGGCAGTAATTGTAGAATACATAGACTCAATCACTGTTAATTATATTCTAAAACATTTTGAGGTTTTGTAAAAACAGTTTACAAAAAGGTGACAAAAAGTAAGATTACTCACATTGTTGACTTAGGTGATACTACTGTAGCTTCCTAGCTTCCTGGTGATTCTCCCAGTTGTTATCTATGAAAATTAAACTATGCACACGTGTTAGTAAAATAACCCAAATTACATTAACTATACAATTCGAGATAGAATTCCAATGACTGAGTCAGGCAGAGCCTTAACATGCATTACGGAAATCCTAGATCAATCGAGTGTAACACGAGACAGAACTCCAACGACTGAGTCAGGCAGAGCCTTGACATGCATTACGGAGCCCTAAATCGATCGTGTAGGGTAATAGCAGGGTTATAATATTTACAACGAGGCAGAGCTTCACTTTATAGTGGGTATTATGCCCGGGTATAATAATAACTATTAGAAAGTTTGAGAGAGATTTTTGAAATGAAAGACTGAACAAATGAGGCCGAAGCCCCTTTACATAGGCTGGTCGAGGGGTCCCTCGCGCCCCACTAGGACCACCTTTTCCTCCGTCGTGGCTTGCCACTAGTGACGATACATGGCTGCATTGTGTGCCGGGCAAGTAAGGGCCGTCGCTCCATGCGAAGGAATTCCCTTCATCTGTCGCGGGCCGTGAGCGACTAGTAGATTTGTTTTTATTTGATTTTTGTATGTATAAGGGTATTTCGGGCTCATTTCTCGTGTACAGGGTGTATTTAGGACATTTAGGGTTGTCCAAGTTTGTTTTAGGAGGGTTGTTATATCCTCCCTACCTTGTTTTAGATCTCGTCCTCGAGGTCTACTGGAACAGGTGTGGGTATTTCCTTTGCATCTCTGACTCGAGTTCCCAAGTGTATTCTGGTCCTATCTTGGAATCCCATTTCACTTTGACCAGAACTAGTCTCTTGTGTTTGAGATTCTTGACCTTTCTATCTTCAATCTGAACGGGTTTCTTAATAAACTTAAGTTTCTCATTCACCTCTATGTCCTTAAGAGGTATCACTAATGATTCGTCTGCTAAACACTTTTTGAGATTACATACATGAAACACATCATGTATTCCTGCCATTTCCTCTGGCAGTTGAAGCTGATAGGCTACCAGTCCTATTCTTCTAATAATCTCAAAAGGTCCAACATACCTAGGGCTTAGCTTTCCTCTTTTAACGAATCTGACTATTCCCTTCCATGGAGAAACTTTTAATAATACTTTATCTCCTACTTGAAACTCTAAAGGTTTTCGTCTGTTATTGTTGGTGCACTTTGTGTCTGTACTTTGTCTATATTTTGTAATGTATTAAACGATGTCTTTTGTCGGTTGTATTTACGTCCTTTATGTGTGTTTATGTATTGTAATGTGTTGTTTGACCAAGTCAACCATCCTCCTGGTTTGACTTGGCCAAACTTCAACACTTAGTAGTTGAAAGATACTTTGTCTCGAAGGATGTCATCGAAGGATGTTGTTTATCCTTCGAAGACTTCGAAAGATTATGTTTCAGAGGATCTTTATGGACCTCGAAGGATATACCATCCTTCGAGGTATGTCTAGATCCTTCGACATCTTTCGATAGCCTTTCTGGTCGAAAGATAATCCTTCGATCAGGATCTCTATCCTTCGTGCATGGGTAATCTGTTTGGGTATATATACCCATGAAGGGTTTCACTTTCAATAGTTCTGAAAGTTTCTGTCCAAAGTGTGTGTTCTTCATAGAGAGCTTTTGTGTGTGAAACCCAGGTCTTTGTTAGAGTGTATTTTCAGTTTGGTCAAGGTCTGTAACCGTGTCCACTGAAATACAAGAGAAAACTTTGATACTTGCTTGTCTACTCTTTCTCTTGTTCACTTTGCTTACATATAAACTCCGGTTTGCTTGCTAGCTTGGATTCCGCACTTGCTAGTTGGTTAAACATAACAAGGAATAGGTTAAACCTCAACCTCCGAGGGACCTACAGTTATCTGCATAACTCTTTTGACGATCTCGTGCTGCTTTTAGTCTTTCGTTGACTTGAATTATCTTATCTGTTGTTTCTTGCACTATCTCTGGTCCAGGTAATTGCTTTTCTCCAATCGCTGCTCAACAGACTGGAGTTCGGCACTTTCGTCCATAAAGTGCTTCAAATGGTGCAGCATTAATGCTTATATGATAGCTGTAATTGTAGGAAAATTTTATCAATGGTAAATGGTCGTCCCAATTTCCTTCGAAATCAATTACACAGGCTCTAAGCATAT
This sequence comes from Helianthus annuus, assembly GCF_002127325.2. NCBI lineage: Eukaryota > Viridiplantae > Streptophyta > Magnoliopsida > Asterales > Asteraceae > Helianthus > Helianthus annuus. Next base: position 88,065,057 of record NC_035444.2, on the reverse strand, counting down.
ATTCCATCGTCTGAATTGTCCTTTCGCTTTGTTCGTCCGTTTATGGATGATAAGCTGTACTTAGATTTAACCTGGTTCCCATTTCTTTTTGGAAACTTGTCCAAAAATGAGAAGTAAAACGGTTATCTCTATCAAATACGATAGATAAATGAATTCCATGTAATGAAACTATTTCATTTACATATAACTTGGCTAACTGTTTCATACCGAAAGTTTCCTTCATTGGTAAGAAATGAGCAGATTTGGTTAATCTGTCTACAATCACCCAGAGTGTATCATTTCCTTTCCTTGTTTTGGGTAATTTGTTAACAAAGCCCATTGTTATCAATTCCCATTTCCATATTGGCATCTCTAACTGTTGCAATAGTCCTGAGGGTTTCTGATGTTCAGCTTTAACTTGTTAACAAGTTAGACATTTAGCAACATAGTTTGCTTGTAGGATCGTTTTCAGACCCAAACGAGTCGTTCGAAGAGTTTATGCTCAATACGAAAGGCGGAAACAGTCGTATTGAGGTCAATTCAGCAAGAAGATTACTTTAACTGTCGATTTTATTGATTTAATGACAATTTACAGCGAGACGACACTTCGGGAGCACTTCGTTGCACAAACCGGAACCCATACAACTAATATCGCTTGAAGGGTATTTATAGGTATTTAATTCCGCGTGAAATGGTTCCAAGCGGAATTAGAATTCCAAGCGGAATCTAATTCCGCGCGGAATTACCTGAACAAACTTTCAAGCGGAATTACCCCTCTCAAGCGGAATTACCTTTATCTCGAACTACGTGCCTTGATCTAACATTCTAAGAATAAGACTCGATACAAGACGAAGTCGACAGACGCATGCACTAACAGACTCCCCCTCGAATGTTGACGAGTCTTAAGTGTCGAGTCTTCAACATCTTCAGTCCTTATCAGTCTTCGGGCTTCTCATCAAAGTATCTTACATTGTAAAGCATCCTCAAATCTCTCTCTTCTCTTTACGAGTCTTGATTAGATCTCTTGATTCCTTAAGTTCATCAGCATTATCAGCTTGCATGAACTTTATCTTCAGAATCGTAACCTGGCTCAAATCTACTCAGGTATCTTCAGACTCCCCCTTTCGAAATGCAAGTCCACATTCTGGCTTTCACAGGTTCAAGATCGTGACCTGCTCACACTCTACTCAGAATCGAAACCTGGCTTTCTCTATACACAGAATCTTCAGGAATCAGAACCTGGCTTTTCTCAAATTTCATACCTGCACAATCTCTACCACACAATAAATTTCACAAATTTAAAATTTGACAAATTTATATATCCAAACTCCCTCTCAAATTAATCCAAAATGATTTACATTTTAAAGCTTTTGATGATCACTTGTAGCAAATTATTCAAACATTTTTAAATTCAACAGACTACCCTTCAAATTGATCATCATGTTTAGCACTTGGAACTTTGAAAATCAACTCTTCAACACTAGTTGTCGAAAATCTTTTTTGGATTTTTCAAAAGTTTATCTAAAACACACTTAAAATCTTTTTGAGATTTTGATTAGTAAGAAATGCAGTAAAGAAATATTTACATACAATATTTTTGTGAGTTTGTGTAAGAGGATCATATCAGTTTTTGAGACAAATCACCAGCACCGTTAAGCTTTATTTCATTTTAAGTTCTAAACAATTCACCTAGATTGTTAGTATACTGGTCCACTTAAATTTTCACACAAAGTTCAACTGTTTCGAGATACGAGATTAGTGTTTTAATAGACTTAAACTTATTCGCGTGTCCCACCACTTGAATATACTCCCGTATTCAGATCCCAATATTCAGTCTTACAGGTGAGTATACCTAGATGACATCTGTAAAAGGGTTAAATGCGAAACCGTGAGAGCTCAGGTCAGAACTTCCGTTCAGCAGAGAGATGATGGCTCGACTTTTGGTGTGTTCCCTTTAGAGAATCTTTTCTTCAACAGCACATGATTAGCATTTTTCAATGTTTCATAATTTTTGTACTGTGGGCAGCGCTATATTTCAAGCAAATGCAAAGTATTATACGGGGACTAGGCCATTGCTTCCGCAAAATCAGAAGTCCCGGGATAATACCCCAGATATCACTGAGTATAAAGACCTAGTATCTCAGAAAAAGGGACCTTTCAAACAAGATTTCGGGGGTTACCCATATATCCAAGAAATGTTCCCCACGATATAAGCAAGTTTGAAATTTAGATATATATCTCGAATACAATCTACTGAATGTATAAAAACCTACTGGCATATCCACAGTGAGATTATTTATCACATTTTTTTACTTTCCAATTCTTTAGCATGTTGTGATAGTCTACTGATGTACTATCATTTCCTCTTTTTCTCAACAAAACTCATTTTTGTTTTTATCATGTTTTTGGACTTTTTAAATTTTCTAATGTTTTTGGATTTTCTGAAATTCTTACTCCCCCTAAAATTCAAAAACATTTAAAGAAATTTGAAAACAAACTATACAAGAAACTGACAACTGTTGTAAACCACTTCAATTCGCCATCCACTTGGCATAAACAATCAGAACTCCCCCTTACAACAAACTATTTTCCCATTATGATTTCAAAACACTTAAGTTTGTTTTAATCAAAATGGTTTTTCCAGAAAATAAGTGTTGTTGATTTTACCACTTGTAGGTTCGGGGTTCATCATATTGCTTTTCAACCACTTGTATAAGGATTACATCAAGTTCAAATTAATGACCTTGATTAATCACTTCGTCAGAACAAAACCTTTGTACAACTTGTAGGATAACACAATTAAACCTGATATGAAGAAAGATGTCGATTCCTGCTCCACTCTTATCAACCTGGGAGCTCCGGCAAGTCAGGTTTTTAATCAAAGAATATATCCACCCAAGCCTGACCAGCCTTGGGTGATTCCGAGTTACCAACACTTGGTTTTTTACCTACCATCTTCTTCTCATAAAACTCCTTAACCCCCTTTACTTTCCCATCAATCATTTTACCAAATATGTTTTGCACAGTGGGGTTAAAGACCTTTTCAACATCAAATTCCTTCTTTTCAGAAAAGAATTGATTTGAAATCTCAACTTTACCAATTTTCTTCTTAAAATTTTCAGCCTGAAGTGTGGAAAATTCACATCATCCACAGTCGGCACTGATTTTTCACCTTTTTCCTCGACCTGTGGCTCCTTTGACTTTGTGGAATCAGATTCATTGCCAGAAGATAGCTCCTCTGATTTTGATGAACCAGAATCATCGCTAGAACTATCACCAGATTTCTTGACAACCCATTTCTGATTGTCAAGATTTGCTCTTCACTTGTAAAATCTGTTCGAACATTCACCAATTTTAAATTTTGAATTTTTGAAAAGTTTAGTTCTCTCAATCGGTGGTTCAAACTCAATCACTTTATCTTTTAGTTTAGAAACTCCCTGTTTGATTTGTTTTGCCTGTGAACAGTTCATGGCAATATGACCACTTTTTCCACATTTGAAACAGGTTCGAGTTTCCTTCTTCTGATCAACAGTCTGCATCTCTTCTTGCTTTTTCGCAAGGAAATCTTTGTTTGACTGTTTTCTGAACAACTTTTCTTTTTCTTCTTCTTCTTCTTCTTCAGAAGATGTACCTGAAACAAATATCATTTTTGATTTAAAATCTCTAACATATTTTTTATTTATATAATTTTCTGGTGGAATAAATCCTAATCCTTTCTTTTTGAAATTATCGTTATGGTTTGGTTTCTTTCAATAACCAGAACCAGAACTATAACCCTTTTTCTTATTTTCTCTTTTTTGAACTCTTGAGGTGTATTTTTTAGGTTTATTAGTAAGATTTACATCTTTTATTTCAGAAATATTGATTTCTATTAGTTTGAAAACGTTTTTGATCATTTCAGGTTTGACACCTCTTATTGGAAATTCCTCATCAGAATATAATTTGTCAGAATCATTCAAAGTATATGTAACTTTAAATGTTTCGTCATTCAAATTAGATTTTGATAGAAGAAATTCTTTACTATAAACTCTTTTGCCCTGTTTTTCGGTTTGACTAGGAGTGCTGGACTCAGACTTTGACTCTGACATAAACTCCGACTTTGACTCCTCTGTTTCATCGTTATCTAACACATGATCCACCACTTTCTTCATCAATTGAGATTGTTGATCAGTGTCAGACGATGTGTGTAACACCCCGTGTTATCGAATGTCAAAGTCAAAGTCAAAGTCAAGTTTGACTTCTTGACTGTAATTAGTCTATTTTATGTTTTATTATTTGTATTATGTGGAGTAAGTGTTGTTAATCGAAAGAATCAAAGTAATCGAATGTTTAATCGACGCGAAACGCTCTACGACTGTGAATAGTAGGAAACAATGCGATAAAGTCAATCAATCAATAATCAAGCTAATCGAATCACCAATCGAACTCGAAACTCGAATTATGCGAATTTGGTGTTATATTACGTGTGTGTGCCTTACGTGTTACCGGTGCGTGCTTACTTTATGTTATGTGTGGTAATCAATCGAATCGAAACCCGAAACTCAATCGAACTCAATCGAAATCGAATTATGATGAACAGTAGCGAAAGGATAGTGTGAAATATAGATGCTTGTATGTAGATATAGTGGTTGGGATTAAAAGTAATTTGAATAGGAAACTCTATCGTACTCGTATCGCCCTCAATCGAAATCGAAATATCAGAAATCGTCGCACCGAACGCTCAAAGCAGGCTGTGAATCGATCAGGCTCCTAGCCAATCGAACAGCCCAGCCGATCGGACGGACTGTCCGATCGAGCAGGCTGTCCGATCGGGATGCCTGGCCGATCGGCCAACTCTTTCCCCTTTTGGAAGCCTTTAAATAGGCCTGTCATTGTCATTCTTTCCACTCTTGGAAACCCTCTAACCGACCAGCACGTGTTCTTCACTATTTCTCAGATTTCTCTCAATCCCGGTAAGATTTCATCCTAAATCTTGTACTTTCTTGATCTATGCACACTCCTACACCTTTCTATCTTTCAAATCTTGATTTCTAACCGTGAAATCATCAAGATCTAAGTATTCTAGGATGATATCATCATGGTGTTCTTCAAGAACATCATGTTTTGGCCTCAATCCACCAAGAATCACTTGGATCTAGCCGATTTCCATATAAACAAAATAATATCTATCACAGATTTGAACATTTACATGGTGTGAAGGATTGAAAGGAGGATTTCCAACTTTCTTTCAACTCTTTTACACTCAATGCCTTCCAACCGGTAGAAACGGAGCTTGAGCCAACTCACTAATCATTCTAATGGTTGTGTAGTTCAAGATTCAGATTCTATCTACGAGGTTCACCGATTTCGGGTTAAACGTTAAACTACCATTCCGAAACGTTCACCGGCCGGACTTGGGTGATTCCTGTCCGAGCAGGGGAAACAAGTAAGAACGAAGGTGCCATGGTTCAGCTCGTTGTCAAAATACCTCGATATAACGTCAAACAATCAGAACAGCCAAGTGTTAGATGAACAGGCCGACCAGGTCAGAATGCTGACCGATCGAACAGGCTGTTCGAACGAACAGCCCAACCGATCGGACATGTCAGCCGATCGACCAGGCCAGTCGATCGGCTAGCACATGGCCCCACACTTTAACAATTTCATGAAGTATAGTATTAAACGGAGTGATGTTCGATCGAACGATTGTTTGATAACATTGCTCTTCGAATCATGAGATACTATGCTTCAACCGTTAATCGATTTTCAACTCGTTCGACGTACTTGAGTGCCACCCGATCGAACATGCCGTCCGATCAGGTGACATCCCACTGAGGACCCATTCTGAAGTACCTAACCGATCGGTTAAGCTGGCCGATCGAACAGGCCGTTTGATCGATCGACCTGAAAGGTAAGGACACTTCAGTGTTCTCAAATACTACAATGAAAACTTCAAAAGGACAAGCCATCATACACAAACACATCCTACTCAAAGGAAGAAACAAACCACTCGAACAGTCCAACCGATCTGCTAGGAAGGCGAGCTTAGAATAAGCGTCTAGAGCATAGTTGTCTGTAGATCTTTTAGATCGAGTCTCTAGAAGCATTTTATCAATATTTATATTTGAATCTGAGTTGTCGGAACAGAATATTTGACTAGTTGTTATCTGTAATAATTTGTTTTACTATTTGGGATACGGTATGGGACGTATTAATTAAACTAAATAGTAATAATAGTTGTTTTGGAAACTTCTGGACAATCTGTTTCGCTCAGTGCCATGCCCCGATGATTCCGCCTTCGGTTGGGGTGTGACAGATTGGTATCAGAGCCATGACCATAGGGAATTAGGCCAGACACAACCTAGTCCCGGTCGCTGTCTTAGAGACCGAGACTATAGTTAGGAACCAACAGACCAAGCTTATGTGCTATACCCAGCTATTTCTCTCCATCACTGCACTCGAATTTTCAAATAGAATCAAGCGACTTAGTCAGGATTAGGTGTGAAAACCGCAAACTCTCGACTAAATTGCTTGGTCAAAGCTGATTTTACCAATTCATCAATGATTTCTTCATTAATTTTTCAAAACTAATGAGGAGAATTATACCAAATCAGGAGTGAAATCCATATTTTGATGAATAATCTCCTCAATTTTTACTAAAACAAGGAAGACGTTGCTAAGCTAGGGGTGAAACCCTAACCTTGACAACTTGTTCCGGATTTTTTATTTTTCTCACCAAAGCCTCGACGGACTCCAACGACCTGAACTTACAAGCATGACCTAGGGAATGCGTGTTGAATGCCCAAGAATCGAGGCAGCAACACGAACCTGAAAGTCAAAAAGTGACGACAAGTCCACTGCGAATAGTCGAATCGCTTTGGGTAGTCGATGTCTAGTAGCCGCAGACAATCTATTCCTCGATTTTATGTGTTTCGATTCTGAGCTCGCAACTGCCAACTCTGATAACTCGTTAATTTTATGTGTTTTAAGTGTACTTGTCTGTTTACGTGTTTTAATTTTGAAAGTTATCTGATTCACGCTATCACTTCGATCGACACACACGACCCGCGTTGCTATTCTCTCTCAAGTCGCTAACAAGTCGCTGTAGTTTTAGACAATATTATGCTATGATACACGATTATACTATACTACTCGACACGCTATACGACTATACGATGCTAGTCGATATGCTAATCGCTACCGAACATACGAACGACATGCGAGCTTTGAATGATAGGTTTCTGTATTCTGACTGCATCTGTGATTAAATGCCTATGTGCTTATGTGCTTCTGTGATTCTGTGCTCTATGTGCTTTTGTGCTTCTATGATTACGTGAATCTGCGGTTTTGTGCCTATGTGTTTATGAGATTCATGCCTTATCGTGTTCCTGAGCTTTAGTAAGTAGTAGACGTGTGAGGTGAGATTCAATTTGTTGTGTCTGAGAACTACGACAATGTCTGTTGCAGACCATGTCGTCATCTGGACACCGAACCCCTCTTACTCGCCAAGAAAAGAGAGACAAGCCTCTCGCTGCTATCATCGCCAAGTAAGTGGCAAAAGCTGTGAGCGAGGTATATGAAAACGTCAGCAAATCGTCTGAGGAGTCGCGAACCGAAGCTCCTAAAGATGCTAACAAGACCGTTTTCAGCTTCAAACAGTTCAAGGCGTGCGGACCAAAAGAGTTTACCGGAAAAGATGGCCCTCCCGCCATGTTTCAATGGTTTGATTCGGTTGAAGTCACTCTGCGCCAAAGCGGCTGTCCTGAAAATCTCCGTACCCTAAATGCAACCGGCGTTTTCCAGTCCCGAGCTCTAGACTGGTGGACGGCCGAACGAAACAAACGCGGGAATGATGTAGCTTATGAGCTGACTTGGGAAGAGCTGAAGGCCATCATGATGGACGAATTCTGCCCTCCCCATGAACGCCAAAAGCTGGAGGACGAGTTTTGGAACATCAAGCAGAAGGACGGAGACAACGATGCTTTAACTGCTCGCTTCAAGCAGCTTAGCATTATCTGTCCCGATCAAGTCAAGACACCAGACATGGCCATCAAGAAGTACATTTGAGCTCTACCTGATTGTGTTGTCAACTTTGTTCACGCCGCCAAGACATCATCAATTAAGGAGACTTACTTGCTTGCCGCCGAGATCAATGATAAGCGAGTAAAATCTGGTTTCTGGGATAAGCCCTCTAAGTCTCTGCATCAAGCTACTACTGCACCAACCACCGACTCCACTGCTCAACCTTCCAAGTCATCATGCTGAAAGAAGAAGCACAACAACAGCAGCTCCAGCAACAAGAACAGCGCTGTCACAACAACTGTTGCCCCTCTGCAAGCCATATCGGCTCAGCAGCAGTCTCATCACCGACCAGCTCCAGTGACCAATGCACCGCCAGCAAAGCGTGCTTACACAGGTCCCCACCCGCTCTGCCCGACATGCTCATATCATCATCCGGTGGGAGTCGCCTGTCGTTTCTGCGCTCACTGCAATCTCTACGGTCATTTCACTGCGAACTGTCGCTATAGTCCTCGAAACACCGCAGCTCCTGCCGCTGCTCATCAAGCTCTACTCCCAGCCCCTCAAGGCCAACCCGCAGCTCAAGCACCCATGGTCAATGCTCGAGTCTGCTTTGCATGTGGTGATCCTAACCATTTTGCAAACATGTGCCCGAACAGGGTGGTGAAACAAGAGCCCCAACAGCAGCAACAGCAGCAGCCTCAACAGCAACAGCAAGCAGCCCGTGCCAGAACCTTCAACATCAATGCCCGTAAAGCCCAGGCTGACAACAACGTGGTTAATGGTACGTTCCTTGTGAATGGTATTTATGCATCGTGTTTGTTTGATACTGGAGCCGATAACTGCTTTGTGTCGTTTGAATTCGAGAAGCTCCTTAGTCGTAAGCGCTCTTATCTCCCCTCGTCATTCGAAGTCGAGGTCGCTACTGGAAGAACTGTCACCGTTAACTCTGTTCTCCATGATTGTACTCTCCAGCTCAACAATCACATCTTCCCAATCGACCTTATTCCAATGCAGCTCGGAAGCTTCGATGTCATAGTAGGCATGGACTTTCTTTGCGAAAACCATGCTGAAGTTGTGTGCTTTGATAAAATGATTCGATTCTCGCTCGCGAATGGTGATCTATTATGTGTGTACGGTGAAACAGCTTTGAAAGGTCTCAAGCTCATGTCATGCATCCAAGCTAGCAAGTACCTTTATGACAACTCGTATTTCAAACCCGTCTTTGTATTGTATGCAACGTATGTGAACTTGATTGAACTATCGAATGTATAACATTATGACATGTTATATGAATATGTATTATGTGAATATGTATATGTCTACTTAATCCGAACCGCACAACACATAGCCAGTCGTACAAGCTAATGGGCCGACTCATGTCACTCTCGGCCCACTCTCTTTTGAAACCGAAACACACAGACAATCCATGAAGGGATTCGGCCCACTACACTTATACGAATTAGATGGTAGGATATACACCTCATTCGTTACAATTTACCTCACACACTCAAAACCCTAGCTCCCTCTTCTCTCACTCAAACTCGACGGCACAAGACAACCAAGGAACATCCTTTGTTCGGATCACCCTCTTGCCATCATTAACTGGTTAGTGTGCTTATGATTGTTTGCGTGTTGAGTTATAGATTACGTATTGATGTGTGTACTATGATAGTCTTGCATGATGATTTAGGGTTTTTAATTAACATGATTGATTATGTTCTTATGAATAAGATTACATGATATAGAACCAGAACCGATTAGATGATTAATCGGCTGCCATATTCTGTTTTCGGATTATTTGTTAAGATTGAATGTAGGTAATCGGTGGTATGTTGTGTAATCGGACAGAATCATGTGATTTGATAAGTTATTGTTATGCTTGAACAAGATTAGGGTTCATATGAATTTGTGATGGAATTGCTTGTTTGATCGATAATTACAAGAATAGAAACTGTTAAGTGAGTTGGTAAACTTGGAAACTATTGAATGTTGTAACCGAACAAGCACAATTAGCGGCTGTTAAAACGAATCACACAACGTTCCCTAGTCGCACAAGAGGCCCACTTGTTCAAGGCTTCGGGTCGTACAAGGGGGGGGGGGGTCCATTCGCACAAGAATTGTCCAGTCGCACAAGACGAACTGGACCGCACAAGTTGTCATGTTAGGCTGTTGGGCCGGGCAGCCCGAATTACATAATCGCACAACCCGAGCAGATCGCACAAGTCTGCTCGGATCGCACAAATCAATTTCACAATATTTAGTTTGGGCCAGGTGTACCTTATGGGCCGGACCGATTCAACCGCACAAACTTACCCGGATCGCACAAGTCACCTATGTTGTTATTTGGGCCGTATACGTTATTGGATCACTTATGTTTATTTGGGCTGGGTTGGTTGAATCGCACAAATGAATGCGTTGTTTAACTATTAAGTGTTGCCTTGATCAATTTGTGCTTGTAACGTGATAACTTGTGTGAAACATACGTGCTTTACCTGAACCAAACCTGACTTAAATGATAATCCTGTTAGGACGTGATTGACCGTTCTTAATTCAAGTAACTTTGATATAACCTGCCGAGCAATCCCAGGTGAGTTCATTGCATTTTCTCAAGCATGCGTCCCGGTGGTTTGGGACAACTGGTAGACATTTGGAAGGGAAACTCTGGGTAAACAATTACTTGGGTATTGGTTATTGTACATGGGATCGATCATTACCAATGCTTGGTTAGGAGCATTGGGGTTGTTAAGAGGCACACTCCTCGGATACATATGGGCACATTCCCTAGGGTATCTAGCATGAGCAACATCGTAACGCAACATTGAATCGCATTAACATACATCTGGTAACCAAACACGTTAACAAAACCTTGAACTCACCAGCGTAGTCTGACACACTTGTTTGCATGCTTGTAGGTCGTTAACCTTGGAACATGGACTTGCTATCTGGGAGTGCTGGAGTGGTCATGGATCGAAGCTATTGGATTACTTACAATTGATACATTGGTTTTGAGTTTTATTATGAAACAATTGCTAAACGTCTTATCATATGCTTCCGCTATATAACTCTTTGTGAATCGATATTATGTTTGACATTAAATCTTGGCAATTAATGACATGTTTTATTCAATTATTTATCATTGGTTCAATGTGATTGGTGGCTCAGACTCTGATGTGTAACACGCCTTGCGGGGTTCCCGCAGGTGGTATTTTGGGGGTGTTACAGTTTGGTATCAGAGCCACTGGTTATAGTGAACTAGGTTTTAAAACGTTTTATAAAACCAGACTATAACCAAACAACTTCGAAGATCGATCATGACACTCCGCTCCAGATTGCAAGGTTCGTCTCTCTCTCACTTTATACATTACTTGCTTAGCAGTCACACACACTCACAACATATATGAAATGAAACATTAAACACCATAGTGACTTGATAGTGTGACACTACTCTTCGACTCATGTGAATCATAGACCTGTGATACCATCTGTTGTGTTGTTTGAACGGGGGAAACTTCGAGCGCAAGCTAAGAGGCACTGAGATAAGCATGCAAATTGCCTTATTATTATGGGTGCACACTTAATAATAACGCGGGGTGCATGCAAGTCCCAGTGAGGCTTATCGAGCATGAGAAGGGTTCTGCCTTACTATGTGCGAACTTGGTAGTGCGTAAATATCAGTATGATACTTGACTTCCATCTCGTTTCGAATTTCTGAATCGATTCATTTCCAACTATAGAATCATGAGTGGACGAGGACACGGACGTGGCAACATCAACATGACTCAGGCTGAGTTGACTGACTTAATCAATACCCATGTGGCTGAGGCCTTAGCAGCCTATCAAGCTGGTACGGAATGTACCAAGTACTCCTTACTCTTATACCACGTACATGTCTTTTCACTTCTATAACGTGTTTCCTTCCATCATTTAGGTCAGCAAGCGCAACCCCAACCTAACCAACCTGCGTGTACGTTCAAAATGTTTATGGACTGTAAGCCACAGACCTTCACCGGGACTGAAGGGGCTGTGGGACTTCTGAGATGGTTCGAGAAAGCAGAGTCCGTGTTTGCTATCTGTAACTGCCCCGCTGGGGACAGGGTGAAATATGCTGCGGGTACCTTGGCAGATGGTGCCCTAACGTGGTGGAACGCCCAGGTACAGTTGCTGGGCATTGAGGCAGCGAATGCCACAACATGGGATGACTTCAAAGAACTGATCAGAGAGGAGTACTGTCCTCGGGATGAGGTCCAGAAGTTGGAAAACGAGTACTACGACTTGCAGATGGTTGGATCTGAAGTCAAAGCGTATGTGAAGCGATCGTATGAACTGGCCGACATGTGCCCGAACTTGTCCCGGCCCATGTCTTGGAGGATTGAGCTATTCATCAAAGGGTTGCCTCCGCGTGTGAAGAGTTTGGTCACTGCAGCCCATCTCAATGATTTAACACAGATTGTACGACTGACTCATAAGATTGTGGACCAAGAGGTCGAGAGCAATTCGTTAACCCCGCGCATTTCAGCCACTGCTGCTGCGGCACCCATTGTTACTACATCTGCTAATGATAACAAACGGAAGTGGAGCGACTACGACAAAGCATCCAGTGCTGGTCAGACTCAGAAAAGGCCAGACAACACCAACCGCAACATCAGCCAGTCGTCTTCTGTCAATCAAGGCCAGGGAAGTAGCCAAAGTCAGGGTCAGTATGCGGGGAGGAAGCCACGGTGTAACAAGTGTGGCTATCATCATTTCGGGCCGTGTGGTCGGACATGTAACAGGTGTGGTAAGGCGGGCCATGAGGCCAGGGATTGTAGGGCCTCACAGCCCAAACACCAGCAGCAATAGAATCAGCAAAACCAGAGACAACAGGGGCAACCACCCCAGCAGAACCAGGGTTTCAGGAAGGGATGCTATCAGTGTGGTGACGAGGGCCACTTTAAGCGGGATTGCCCTCAGTTAAACCGGAACGCCAACGACAACAACCGCCCGAACAACAACAATGCTGGGAATAACAACAACGGCAACAACGGGGGAAATGGTGCTCGAGGCAGAGTGTTCCAGCTTGGAGCAGGGGATGCCAGGAATGACGGCAATGTTGTAACTGGTACGTTTCCTGTTAACAATCGTATTGCTTCTGTATTATTTGATTCGGGTGCCGATTGGAGTTATGTGTGCCTAGAGTTTAGTCAACGATTAGGGATAACCCCAACACCTTTAGAAGTTAAACAAGTAGTAGAACTAGCAGATGGTAAGACGATAGAAGCCTCGGATGTCCTTTTCGGGTGCAAACTAGATCTCGTGGGTCAGGTGTTTGATATTGATCTCCTTCCCGTTACGCTCGGTAGTTTTGACATAGTGGTAGGCATGGATTGGTTGTCTAAGCACCAAGCAGAAATTTTGTGTAAGGAGAAAGTTGTGCGTATTCCTCTCCCTGATGGGAAGTCACTTTTAGTTCAAGGGCATCGTAGTGGGACGATGGTTGGGATTATCACGGCCATGCGTGCACAGCAGTATCTACAAAAGGGGTATCCTGCCCTGTTAGCGTTAGTTACCAACGCTCAGTCTGAAGAAAGTAAGATCGAGGATCTACCAGTGGTGCGAGAATTCGCTGATGTATTCCCAGAGGAGCTACCAGGGTTACCTCCTCACCGTCAAGTAGAATTTCAGATTGATCTTGCGCCGGGAGCGGCTCCAATTGCTCGAGCTCCTTACCGGTTAGCACCTGGAGAGTTACAGGAACTGTCCAATCAACTACAGGAGTTGTTGGATAGGGGTTTCATACGACCCAGTTCTTCGCCTTGGGGAGCCCCAGTTCTGTTCGTAAAGAAAAAAGACGGGTCATTCCGTATGTGTATCGACTATCGAGAGCTCAACAAGGTGACCACTAAGAACCGCTATCCATTACCCCGCATCGACGACTTGTTTGACCAGTTGCAAGGGTTAAGTTTCTATTCAAAGATCGACTTAAGGTCGGGTTATCACCAGGTAAGGGTTAGGGAAGAGGATGTTCCCAAGACTGCTTTTCGAACGCGCTACGGACACTATGAGTTTTTGGTCATGCCGTTTGGATTGACGAATGCCCCAGCGGTCTTCATGGATCTCATTAACCGCGTATGTAAGCCGTATCTCGACGAGTTTGTTATAGTGTTTATTGACGACATCCTAGTCTATTCCAAGAACAAGGAAGATCACGAGCGCCACCTACGTCTCATCTTGGAACTTTTGAGAAGGGAACAGTTGTATGCGAAATTTTCTAAGTGCGACTTTTGGATTCGAGAAGTGCACTTCCTTGGGCACGTTGTTAACGAGAAAGGGATACATGTGGATCCTGCGAAGGTGGATGCAGTTAAGAATTGGGCGGCACCAAAGACTCCGTCTGAGGTGCGACAATTTCTTGGTCTCGCAGGGTATTATCGAAGGTTCATTAAAGATTTCTCGAAAATCGCGCAACCTCTCACCTCGCTGACACAGAAGAACATGACGTACTCTTGGGGAACGAAGCAGGAAGAGGCTTTCCAAGTTCTGAAGCAGAGACTTTGCAGTGCACCAATCTTGTCTTTACCAGAGGGCACCGAAGATTTTGTGGTATATTGTGACGCGTCAATTCAGGGTCTCGGTTGTGTGTTGATGCAACGCGAGAAGGTAATAGCTTATGCTTCTCGTCAGCTGAAGGTGCACGAGAAAAACTACACGACACACGACTTGGAGTTAGGAGCGGTGGTATTTGCGTTGAAGATCTGGAGGCACTATCTGTACGGTACCAAATGCACTATCTACACCGACCATAGGAGTCTCCAACACATCTTCGACCAAAAAGAATTGAATATGCGACAACGACGATGGGTGGAATTATTGAACGATTATGAATGTGCCATCAAGTATCATCCGGGCAAGGAAAACGTTGTAGCTGACGCCCTCAGCAGAAAAGATAATGCACCTAGGCGTGTGTGAGCATTGCAACTCACGATCCAGTCCAATCTTCCTTCTCAGATACGGGACGCTCAGTTAGAAGCGTTGAAACCCGAGAACGTTCGAGCTGAAGCTTTACGTTGCTCGAGACAACGACTAGAACAAAAGGGAGACGTTGCTTATTACGTAACTGGACGCATTTGGGTCCCATTCTTTGGCAACTTACGAGAACTTGTGATGGAAGAGGCACATAAATCACGCTACTCTGTACATCCTGGATCAGATAAGATGTACCACGACTTGAAAACTACCTACTGGTGGCCCAGCATGAAGGCTCATATAGCAACCTACGTCAGCAAATGTTTTACTTGTGCCAAAGTCAAAGCAGAACATCAAAAGCCCTCAGGTCTACTGCAGCAACCAGAGATACCCACATGGAAGTGGGAACAGATCGCTATGGATTTTGTGACAGGACTACCTCGAACTCAGGCAGGGAATGATACCATTTGGGTGATTGTTGATCGCCTCACGAAGTCAGCACACTTCTTAGCAATCAAGGAAACAGACAAGTTTTCTCAATTGGCAGCAATCTACCTTAAAGAAGTGGTTTCTAGGCATGGGGTGCCAACTTCTATCATCTCAGATCGAGATCCGCGTTTCACTTCAGAGTTATGGCAGTCAATGCATAAATCGTTCGGTTCCCAACTCGACATGAGTGCCGCTTATCACCCGCAGACGGATGGTCAAAGCGAACGCACCATCCAAACACTTGAAGATATGCTTCGGGCATGCGTACTCGACTTTGGAAAAGGATGGGAGAAGCACCTACCGTTGATAGAATTCTCCTACAACAACAGCTACCATTCAAGTATTAAGGCAGCTCCGTTCGAAGCACTGTACGGGCGGAAATGTCGTTCACCTCTCTGTTGGCACGAGGTGGGTGATAGTCAGATCACAGGCCCTGAGTTTGTTCTTGAGGCATCAGAAAGCATTGTGCAGATCCGAAACCGTATGGCCGCAGCTCGCGACCGTCAGAAAAGCTACGCTGACAAGCGTAGTAAACCGCTGGAATTTGAAGTTAATGACCGCGTTATGTTAAAGGTTTCACCCTGGAAGGGTGTGGTGCGTTTTGGGAAACACGGCAAACTAAACCCTCGTTATGTGGGACCGTTCAAAATTCTGGAACGAATTGGAAAGGTGGCCTACAGGTTGGAATTACCTGCTGAGTTGGGTAGTGTCCATGATGTATTTCACGTATCACAGCTAAAGAAGTGTTTGGTTGATGAAACACTAGTAGTACCATTTCAAGAGCTGAAGATAGACGACAAATTGCAGTTTGTCGAAGAACCAATTGAGATTATGGATCGGGAAGTTAAAGTTCGTAAACACAGCCGGATACCGATTGTGAGAGTTCGTTGGAACTCAAGACGTGGTCCAGAGTTCACATGGGAACGCGAGGACCAGATGAAACTTAAGTATCCACATTTGTTCCCCGAAGACCAGCCAAAACCTAGCAAACCTACTGTTGATGCAACTAGTGAATTTCGGGACGAAATTCCCATTCAAGTTGGGGAGGATGTGACACCCCAGGAAAACCAGCAGACGATATAACTTACCCAGCTTTAACCTATCTAGCTTTCTCAGTGAGTGCGTACCAAATTTCGGGACGAAATTTCTTTTTAGTTGGGGATACTGTGACAACTCGTATTTCAAACCCGTCTTTGTATTGTATGCAACGTATGTGAACTTGATTGAACTATCGAATGTATGACATTATGACATGTTATGTGAATATGTATTATGTGAATATGTATATGTCTACTTAATCCGAACCGCACAACACATAGCCAGTCGCACAAGCTAATGGGCCGACTCATGTCACTCTCGGCCCACTCTCTTTTGAAACTGAAACACACAGACAACCCATGAAGGGATTCGGCCCACTACACTTATACGAATTAGATGGTAGGATATACACCTCATTCGTTACAATTTACCTCACACACTCAAAACCCTAGCTCCCTCTTCTCTCACTCAAACTCGACGGCACAAGACAACCAAGGAACATCCTTTGTTCGGATCACCCTCTTGCCATCATTAACCGGTTAGTGTGCTTATGATTGTTTGCGTGTTGAGTTATAGATTACGTATTGATGTGTGTACTATGATAGTCTTGCATGATGATTTCGGGTTTTTAATTAACATGATTGATTATGTTCTTATGAATAAGATTACATGATATAGAACCAGAACCGATTAGATGATTAATCGGCTGCCATATTCTGTTTTCGGATTATTTGTTAAGATTCAATGTAGGTAATCGGTGGTATGTTGTGTAATCGGACAGAATCATGGGATTTGATAAGTTATTGTTATGCTTGAACAAGATTAGGGTTCATATGAATTTTTGATGGAATTGCTTGTTTGATCGATAATTACAAGAATAGAAACTGTTAAGTGAGTTGGTAAACTTGGAAACTATTGAATGTTGTAACCGAACAAGCACAATTAGCGGCTGTTAAAACGAATCACACAACGTCCCCTAGTCGCACAAGAGGCCCACTTGTTCAAGGCTTCGGGTCGTACAAGGGCGGGGGGTCCATTCGCACAAGAATTGTCCAGTCGCACAAGACGAACTGGACCGCACAAGTTGTCATGTTAGGCTGTTGGGCCGGGCAGCCCGAATTATATAATCGCACAACCCGAGCAGATTGCACAAGTCTGCTCGGATCGCACAAATCAATTTCACAATATTTAGTTTGGGCCGGACCGATTCAACCGCACAAACTTACCCGGATCGCACAAGTCACCTATGTTGTTATTTGGGCCGTATACGTTATTGGATCACTTATGTTTATTTGGGCTGGGTTGGTTGAATCGCACAAATGAATGCATTGTTTAACTATTAAGTGTTGCCTTGATCAATTTGTGCTTGTAACGTGATAACTTGTGTGAAACATACGTGCTTTACCTGAACCAAACCTGACTTAAATGATAATCCTGTTAGGATGTGATTGACCGTTCTTAATTCAAGTAACTTTGATATAACCTGCCGAGCAATCCCAGGTGAGTTCATTGCATTTTCTCAAGCATGCGTCCCGGTGGTTTGGGACAACTGGTAAACATTTGGAAGGGAAACTCTGGGTAAACAATTACTTGGGTATTGGTTATTGTACATGGGATCGATCATTACCAATGCTTGGTTAGGAGCATTGGGGTTGTTAAGAGGCACACTCCTCGGATACATATGGGCACATTCCCTAGGGTATCTAGCATGAGCAACATCGTAACGCAACATTGAATCGCATTAACATACATCTGGTAACCAAACACGTTAACAAAACCTTGAACTCACCAGCGTAGTCTGACACACTTGTTTGCATGCTTGTAGGTCGTTAACCTTGGAACATGGACTTGCTATCTGGGAGTGCTGGAGTGGTCATGGATCGAAGCTATTGGATTACTTATAATTGATACATTGGTTTTGAGTTTTATTATGAAACAATTGCTAAACGTCTTATCATATGCTTCCGCTATATAACTCTTTGTGAATCGATATTATGTTTGACATTTAATCTTGGCAATTAATGACATGTTTTATTCAATTATTTATCATTGGTTCAATGTGATTGGTGGCTCAGACTCTAATGTGTAACACGCCTTGCGGGGTTCCCGCAGGTGGTATTTTGGGGGTGTTACAACCTCCGCAAGGAATATAGAGCTTTCTTGGCCAACATTGTAGTAGCGGAGAAGGAAAAGAAAAGGAAGGCCAAAGTCAAAGACGTTCCAGTGGTTCGTGAATTTCCTCAGGTGTTCCCTGATGATCTTCCCAGACTACCGCCAAGTCATGATATCGACTTTCGTATCGACCTTATTCCTGGAGCTAACCCTATTGCCAAAGCCCCTTATCGACTCGCGCCATCCGAAATACGGGAACTTTCGAACCAACTCCAGGAATTACTCAAAAAAGGCTTTATTCGCCCAAGCACCTCTCCTTGGGGCACGCCAATCCTTTTCGTTAAAAAGAAGGATGGGTCGTTCAGGATGTGCATCGATTATGGGGAATTGAATAAGCTAACCGTCAAGAACTGTTACCCTCTACCTCGCATCGACGATTTGTTTGATCAGCTACAAGGTGCTAAGTGTTTCTCGAAGATCGATCTACGTTCAGGCTATCATCAATTGCGCATTCAAGAGGAAGACATCCCTAAAACCACTTTTTGTACTCGCTACGGCCATTATGAATTCGTTGTTATGCCTTTTGGTTTAACCAACGCACCCGCGGTTTTCATGGATCTGATGAATCGCGTGTGTAAGCCATTTCTAGACCGTTTCGTCATCGTGTTCATCGACGATGTCTTGATCTATTCTAAGTCAAAAACCAAACACGCGCAACATCTAAGTTTGGTTCTTGAGTTACTTCAGGGGAATCAACTCTATGCCAAGTTCTCCAAGTGCGAATTCTGGCTAGAGGAGGTTCAATTTTTGGGTCACATCGTTAATAGTCAAGGTATTCATATCGATTCCGTGAAGATTGAAGCAGTTAAGAGCTGGATTATGCCTAAGAACCCGTCCGAAGTTCGCTCTTTTCTCGGACTAGCGGGCTATTATCGACGATTTATCGAAGGATTCTCTAAAATCGCTGTGCCGCTTACCGCTCTTACTCATAAAGACAAGCCTTTTGTTTGGGGAACCGAACAAGAGTCTGCTTTTCAAACCCTCAAGCATATGCTTTGCAATGCTCCTGTTCTCACGTTGCCCGACGGAAATAATGATTTCATTGTCTATTGTGATGCTTCCAACCTTGGTCTTGGCTGTGTTCTCATGCAACGGGACAAGGTTATAGCTTACGCATCTCGTCAGCTCAAAATCCACGAGAAGAACTATACAACCCATGATCTCGAGCTAGGCGCAGTTGTCTTTGCATTGAAGATTTGACGACACTACCTGTATGGCACCAAGTGTACGATCTTCACCGATCACAGGAGTTTACAACACATCTTTAATCAGAGAGAACTTAACATGCGTCAACGCTGATGGGTAGAACTTCTTAACGATTACGACTGTGAGATTCGTTATCACCCAGGCAAAGCAAATGTTGTTGCCGACGCGCTCAGCAGACGGAGTTATTTGCTCAGTATTCGCAATACCCAAGCCCAGCATGACCTCGAAACTCTCATCCGCGAAGCCCAACATGCTTGCTTTAATGAACGCACTTTGAAGAAAGAGAGGATCTATCACGATGAAGCTCAGCTGGTAAGCAAAGCAAATGGGATTTTCTATTATCTGGACCGAATTTGGATCCCTAAGCAGACCGATTTACGAAAGATTTTAATGGACGAAGCCCACAAATCCCGATATTCTATTCATCCCGGTGCCGATAAAATATACCAGGATCTTCGCTACAAGTACTGGTGGCCGGGCATGAAACGAGATATCGCTCTTTATGTTGGAAGTTGCCTGACTTGTGCGAGAGTTAAGGCTGAACATCAACGACCTTCTGGATTACTCGAACAACCTCCAATCCCCATATGGAAGTGGGAGAGTATAGATATGGATTTCATAACCAAACTTCTGCCCACGCCATCAGGTCACGACAACATTTGGGTTATAGTTGATCGTCTGACCAAATCAGCCCACTTTTTACCAATACGGGAAGACGACAAGGTAGAACGACTAGCCCGAATCTACACCGACGAGATCATTTGTAATTATGGTACGCCTCGTGACATCATTTCGGACCGTGATGCTCGGTTTACTTCGCGATTGTGGGAAACATTTCAAGCAGCTCTTGGTACGACGCTTAACCTGAGTACCGCATTCCATCCTCAAACCGACGGACAGACTGAAAGAACGATCCGTACTCTTGAAGACATGCTCCGTGCGTGTGTCATAGACTTCGGTGGTAGTTGGAACAAATACCTATCGTTAGTCGAATTTTCGTACAACAACAGCTATCATGCCAGCATACAAATGGCACCATTCGAGGCCTTATATGGAAGAAGATGTCGTTCGCCTATTGTGTGGCACGAGATCGGTCACTCGCGATTAACTGGTCCCGAATTACTACAAGAAACGACTGACAAAATCCTCCAAATTCGAGATAACTTGTCGAAAGCCTGGGATAGACAGAAAAGTTACGCCGATAGAAGACGCAAGCCCCTTGAATTTGACGTTGGCGACTACGTACTCCTAAAGGTATCACCTTGGAAGGGTGTGGTCAGATTCGGCAAGAAAGGGAAACTAGCGCCTCGATATGTTGGACCTTTTAAGATTCTAGAAAGGATCGGCAAAGTCGCCTACAGACTCGAACTACCGGAGGAACTTAGTAACGTCCACCCGACTTTCCATGTGTCAAACCTCCGAAAATGCCTAGCTGATCATAATCTGATTGTACCTCTCGACGACCTTCAAGTCAACGAAACGCTGCATTTCGTAGAAAAGCCTGTCGAAATCATGGATCGCCAAACCAAGCAACTCAGACGCTCGCGCATCCCTGTTGTGAAAATCCGATGGGAAGGCAAACGAGGCGTGAAGTTTACTTGGGAACTCGAAAGCGACATGAAGGCTAAGTACCCGCAGTTGTTAAATGAAGATCTGAAGCGAGAAATTGGTAAGATCATTCACGATGCTGTGCAGCTTTCAGCCTAATTTCGGGACGAAATTCCCTAAACAAGGGGAGGCTATAACACCCCGTGTGATCGAATGTCAAAGTCAAAGTCAAAGTCAAAGTCAAGTTTGACTTCTTGACTATAATTAGTCTATTTTATGTTTTATTATTTGTATTATGTGGAGTAAGTGTTGTTAATCGAAAGAATCGAAGTAATCGAATGTTTAATCGACGCGAAACGCTTTACGACAGAGAATAGTAGGAAGTAACAATGCGATAAAGTCAATCAATCAATAATCAAGCTAATCGAATCACCAATCGAACTAGAAACTCGAATTATGCAAATTTGGTGTTATATTACGTGTGTGTGTGCCTTACGTGTTACTGGTGCGTGCTTACTTTATGTTATGTGTGGTGATCAATCGAATCGAAACCCGAAACTCAATCGAACTCAATCGAAATCGAATTATGTTGAATGGTAGCGAAAGGATAGTGTGAAATATAGATGCTTGTATGTAGATATAGTGGTTGGGATTAAAAGTAATTTGAATAGGAAACTCTATCGTACTCGTATCGCCCTCAATCGAAATCGAAATATCAGAAATGGTCGCACCGAACGCTCAAAGCAGGCTATGAATCGATCAGGCTCCTAGCCGATCGAACAGCCCAGCCGATCGGATGGACTGTCCGATCGAGCAGGCTGTCCGATCGGGATGCCTGGCCGATCGGCCAGCTCTTTCCCCTTTTGGAAGCCTATAAATAGGCATGTCATTGTCATTCTTTCCACTTCTGGAAACCCTCTGACCGACCAGCTCGTGTTCTTCACTATTTCTCAGATTTCTCTCAATCCCGGTAAGATTTCATCCTAAATCTTGTACTTTCCTGATCTATGCACACTCCTACACCATTCTGTCTTTCAAATCTTGATTTCTAACCGTGAAATCATCAAGATCTAAGTATTGTAGGATGATGTCATCATGGTGTTCTTCAAGAACTTCATGTTTTGGCCTCAATCCACCAAGAATCACTTGGATCTTGCCGATTTCCACATAAACAAACTAAGATCTATCACAGATTTGAACATTTACATGGTGTGAAGGATTGAAAGGAGGATTTCCAACTTTCTTTCAACTCTTTTACACTCAATGCCTTCCAACCGGTAGAAACGGAGCTTGAGCCAACTCACTAACCATTCTAATGGTTGTGTAGTTCAAGATTCGGATTCTATCTACGAGGTTCACTGATTTCGGGTTAAACGTTAAACTACCATTCCGAAACGTTCACTGGCCAGACTTGGGTGATTCCTGTCCGAGCAGGGGAAATAAGTAAGAACGAAGGTGCCATGGTTCAGCTCGTTGTCAAAATACCTCGATATAACGTCAAACAATGAGAACAGCCAAGTGTTAGACGAACAGGCAGACCAGGTCAGAATGCTGACCGATCGAACAGGCTGTTCGAACGAACAGCCCAACCGATTGGACATGTCAGCCGATCGACCAGGCCAGCCGATCGGCTAGCACATGGCCCCACACTTTAACAATTTCATGAAGTATAGTATTGAACGAAGTGATGTTCAATCGAACGACTGTTTGATAACATTGTTCTTCGAATCATGAGATACTATGCTTCAACCCTTAATCGATTTTCAACTCGTTCGACGTATTGGAGTGCCACCTGATCGAACATGCCATCCGATCAGGTGACATCCCACTGAGGACCCATTCTGAAGTACCTAACCGATCAGTTAAGCCGGCCGATCGAACAGGCCGTTCGATCGATCGACCTGAAAGGTAATGACACTTCAGTGTTCTCATATACTACAACGAAAACTTCAAAAGGACAAGCCATCATACACAAACACATCCTACTCAAAGGAAGAAACAAATCACTCGAACAGTCCAACCGATCGAGCCTACAGTTCGATCGACCATGTTGTTCGACCCATCATCACTTGTTCCATTTAACGCGTTACTCATCGTTATGCTATCGAACTATTCAGGCTAACCCTACTCTCAAGCACTCCCTTCAATCCATCAATCAATCGCTGTGAGTATACTCGAACCCTTTTTGCTTTAGCACTTTTGGGTGTTACATACGTTACTTATCTAAAATCACAATCGAACACACTACTCAATTATTTAAACGCTAACCGTTCTGCATGTATTACGTGACTAAATGAATGCTTGTTGTTATGTTTACACGTGGAATGCTGTCTACCTGCCTTAACGACGTAGTACTATAGTTTGGACTCAGCACCCGTTCACACGGGGGTTGTTAAGGACAATTACTTGCATGGATTACGGTGGTAATCATGTATTGCGAACTGCGTCGGGCAGTCAACCCGCAGTCATTGGTATCGATAGATCCATGTCGATAATTAACATGCTTCGTTTTCCTCTGTGTACGTGCTGGTTATGCGTAAACTATTTCGAACTCTATATGCTATTATCAAACTTGTATGCTCACCTTTACATTTTATGTATTGACTTTATTTTTAACGTATGTGACAGGCAATTAGGATGCTTATCTGCTAGGAAGGCGAGCTTAGAATAAGCGTCTAGAGCATAGTTGTCTGTAGATCTTGCAGATCGAGTCTCTAGAAGCATTTGAACAATATTTATATTTGAATCTGAGTTGTCGGAACAGAATATTTGACTAGTTGTTATCTGTAATAATTTGTTTTACTATTTGGGATACGGTATGGGACGTATTAATTAAACTAAATAGTAATAATAGTTGTTATGGAAACTTCTGGACAATCTGTTTCGCTCAGTGCCATGCCCCGATGATTTCGCCATCGGTTGGGGTGTGACAATGTGAAAGTGACATAAATATTTTCAGGCAAATTTACTGAAGGTTCAGACTCCCACTGTAAGTTGGTTGCCTTTTTGACTCTTTCTGAATTTGGATTTCTTGGAGAATATCCATTTTCAAGCGGGGGTGGACACTTGTTGTAGCTGTCACCTTGTTTCTTACCAGATGTCTTTACTTTAGTATCCTTCTTCTTTTCTTTCTTCTTTTCAGGAGTCTTTTCTTCAGAAACCTTCTGTTCTTCAGTTACTTCATCATCCTCAAATGCTTTCATGACTTCAACAGTTGGATAAATCCTGTCAATGACATAAGAAGTACATGAGTAACTTTTTAACAAACGATTTACTCTTTCTGTTTCAATTCTTTGACTTTCCAGTTTTTGTTCAAGAGCAGCACACTTCTCAATGTAATTGTTCACAACTTTCTGCTTTATCATGAATGCTCCTTGAAGTGTTTTCATTACTGTTGCCTATTCTTTGCTTGTATCATTATACATATTCATGGCTTTGTTCAGCACATCGTAAGATTCTTTCAACCTGTTTATGTTGTTCATCAATTCGCTGTTTTTCTTCTTTATGATCTTAAAGCTTTCACAATTCACTAGAATCTCTCTTGCATCAGCTTCTTCATCAATCTTGAAAGCTGGAACTTCTTTCACTTTTCTTCTAACCACCAGAACATCTTCATCATCACTGCTGACCGGTGTTTTAACTTTCTTCTTTTTCTTTTTAGCTTTTTCATCTTCACTATCACTTTCAGCCATCATTTTCAAATTCTTAGCCATTCTTTTAGCATAATATTCAGTATCATCATCACTGTCTTCTTCAATTCTAGCAACAAAACCTTTGTGACTTGAAGTTTTGCTTGGATCATAATCATCCCAATTGAAATTTTCCCAGCTAAAGCCTTCTGGTAACTGTTCATCATCTTGATCTATCAAACAAGCTTTACGATCAGCTGAAACATATTTGTCCCAATTGAAACCTGATGAAGCTTTTTGATCATCTTGATTCACCAGACAAGCTCTCTTTGATGATTCCTCTATTACTTTTCTACCATGTGCCACTTGTGGTTCTTGTTGTTGTTGAGCAACTTGATGATAGATGGCCTTCCGGTAGTAATCATTGTTGTTGAACGGATTTTGAGCTCCACTTGCTTTGCGATTAGTGCACTCCCTCTTGAAGTGTCCTTTTTCCCTGCAACGAAAACAAGTGACTTTAGATTTATCAAATCCTAAAGTAGAAACATTAGCGTCACGTAAATCATCTCTTCATGTGATCTGCTTAAATTTCTCAGCTCGTCTTAACACACTCGCCAAACACCATTTTATATCCATTAATTCCATTTCTTTAGCATCTATTTGATCGTAATCCTCTTTTGTCAACATTGGATTTCCAATCCGACCTGCTACAAAACTTCCATAGGATTCTAACACTGTTCCTAACAAAGACATATGGCTTTTGGCAAGCTCTTCAGAATATTCCTGATCATTTTCAAAATTCAAAACAATGTTGCATTGTAACTTCGTGCCATATTGCTGAAATATTCGGATCAAATGATGGATATGATGAGAAACTTGTGTTGCTGTTTAATCCTTTTGATGAACTTCCAGATGAACTCTTAGAATTGAAAGCTGTTTCAATCTTCGGTGACATGTTGGTAGATTTGTCATTCAATCCTGCTTTGTAATAAAGCCCAATGTCTTGCTCACCATCGAAATCTTTCATTCTTGAGATCTTTCTCTGTTCCATCTCCTGAGCCTCAATCTTTTCAATGAAATTGATAAGTATCAGATTGTTAAAACCTTTCTTGTTCCTTAGCATCATGAGATATGTGCCCCAAGTCTCGTGTGGTAACGCATCAGCTAATTTCTCAATCAACTCCTCATTGTCCTTATTAATGCCCAGTCTCCTCATGTTCACCAACAAATTGCAGTACCTTTCAATTATCTGTTTTGTGCTTTCAGTTTTCAAACCTCGAAATAGATCAAACTCTTTCTTAAGAAGCGATTTTTTGTTCTTTATCATTTCTTGACTACCAACAAACTTTGATCTTAAAGCTTTCCAAATCAAATAAGCACTTCCATTATGTTGCAATAAGACCAGGATGTCTTCTTTCACAGTTTGTTGTAGAAGACTTAACATCATTTTTTTCATTTTTATATTTCTTTTTATCATCAGCACTCATACCTTTAATGGAAATCTCCTCTTCATCGTCATTCGTCGGTCTAACATATTTCGTTTCGACACATTCCCAAGCATCCAAATAATTTTCTTGAACCCAGTTTTCAAAACGTCCTTCCCAACCTTTATACTCCTTGATGTTTATGAGTTTAGGAGGTTTTTGCATAGTCCCCGTTTCATTTTCCAACATTGTCTGCTGACTAACAGTAATCAGGGTAGCAAAGGCGTTATAAAATTCCTCTTCCATGTTTCGGTTTTTTCAAAGATTTCACAAACAGATTGTTCAAACGGAATTATATTTCAAACGAGATCACTTTCAAACGGGAATACACAGTCCAAACGGAATTAGCTCTTGAAACGAAATTACCCTAATTTTGTTCGAAGTAACACACTTTCACACGGAATTATAATTCCGTGCGGAATTACCAAACGGAATAGGATCTTTCAAATGGAAATACTAATTCCGCGTCGAATCACTCAACCGGAATTACCAATCAGAAATGGAATTAGCTAATTCCGTATGAACACTCAAACGGAATTACAAACTGAAGCGAAATTACCCTAATTCCGTATGTACTTTCAAACGAGATTAACTTTTCAAGCGAAATTACTCCTAGTTCCGTGCGGAATTAAGCTGACGTCATCATATCGATGTGAAAATTGTCAAATTGATAAAGTTTTAAGCCGTTTCTAGTTCTGAAACTTTCTACGGTTTGTTAAAACAGTAATGCGCACATGATGTTTAAAAATCAAGACATTTTGACCGTAAAATCAATTTCAATTTGAAAAAGAAGGTGTAGAAATCAGAAATTGCAGCTGAATTGGTATGAACTCTTCCTCCTGAGCTCTGATACCACCTGTAGGATCGTTTTCAGACCCAAACGAGTCGTTCAGAAGAGTTTATGCTCAATACGAAAGGCGAAAACAGTCGTATTGAGGTCAATTCAGCAAGAAGATTACTTTAACTGTCGATTTTATTGATTTAATGACAATTTACAGCGAGATGACACTTCGGCAGCACTTCGTTGCATAAACCGGAACCCTTACAACTAATATCACTTCAAGGGTATTTATAAGGATTTAATTCCGCGTGAAATGGTTCCAAGGGAATTAGAATTCCAAGCCGAATCTAATTCCGCGCGGAATTACATGAACAAACTTTCAAGCCGAATTACCCCTCTCAAGCGGAATTACCTTTATCTCGAACTACGTGCCCTGATCTAACATTCTAAGAATAAGACTCGATACAAGACGAAGTCGACAGACGCATGCACTAACATTGCTATATCCTTTTTCATTCCTATCCACCAGAAATTCTTTCTTAAATCCTGATACATCTTATCACTTCCGGGATGTATCGTATACTTAGACTTATGAGCTTCTTCTAGACTTCTATGGCGTAGGTTTCCTTGTTTAGGTATCCGCATTCATTTCTTATGGAACTTCCAAATTCCATCTGTTCCTTGTTCTAATTCCTTAATCATTCCTTTTAAACTTTCAGCATCGTCCTTGATTGATGTTTCCTGTACTTCTCTGATTTGCTCATTTAAATCTACTTGTAGATTTAACTTGAGAGGACGTACTCGTTTCGGCTTTTCATGATACTTTCGACTTAAAGCATCAGCTACTACATTAGATTTCCCAGCATGGTACTGGATATCACAATCATAATCACTAAGGACTTCCATCCAGCGTCTCTGCCTCATATTTAATTCTTTTTGCCCAAAAATGTACCTTAAACTCTTATGATCGGTGAAGACTACAAATTTATTTCCATATAAATAGTGTCTCCAAATCTTAAGGGCAAAAACTATGGCTCCTAATTCTAGATCATGGGTTGTATAATTCTCTTCATGTTTCTTAAGTTGTCTAGAGGCATAAGCTATAACCTTTTGACGTTGAATCAACACATATCCATATCCTAACTTAGACGCATCATAATAGACTATAAAGTCTTAAGTTCCTTCTGGTATTGCGAGTATGGGTGCGTTGGTTAACCTTTGCTTAAGAATCTTAAAAGCTTCTTTCTGTTTTGGTCCCCATTCAAACTTAACTGATTTACAGGTCAGTTTGGTTAATGGAATGGCTATTCTAGAAAAATCTCGGATAAACCGTCTATAATATCCTGCCAATCCTAGAAAACTGCGTACTTCCGTTGGCGACTCAGGGACTTTCCACTTAGTAATTGCCACGATCTTTGTGGGATCCACATGAATTCCTTCATGATTAACCAGATGTCTAAGGAATTGCACTTCTTGTAACCAAAATTCACATTTTGAGAATTTAGCATAAAGCTTCTCTTTTCTCAACAATGTTAGAAGTGTATGCAGATGCACTGCATGTTCCTCTTTATTCTTAGAGTAAATTAGAATATCATCTATAAAGACAATTATGAATTTATCCAGGTATGGTTTACATATCCTGTTCATCATGTCCATAAATGCGGCTGGGGCATTGGTTAAACCAAATGGCATGACGGTAAATTCATAATGACCATACCTAGTTCTGAAAGCAGTTTTAGGAATGTCCTCTTCCTGTACTTTCAGTTGATGATATCCTGAGCGTAAATCGATCTTAGAAAAGAATCAAGCTCCTTGAAGTTGATCGAATAGATCATCGTTCTCGGTAGTGGGTACCGATTCTTAATCGTAACCTTGTTCAAGTCTCGGTAATCAATGCACATACGCATCGATCCGTCTTTCTTCTTAACAAACAACACTGGGGCTCCCCATGGTGATGAACTTGGTTGTATAAAACCTTTGTCAAGAAGTTCGTCTAATTGATTCTTCAGTTCTTGCATCTCCGTTGGTGCTAATTGATATGGTGATTTGTCAATCGGTATCGTTCCTGGTATTAGGTGAATCCTAAATTCGACCTCTCTATCAGGCGGTAATCCAGGTAAATCTTTTAGAAAGACGTCTGAGAATTTAGATATTACTGGAATATCCTTTAATTATTTTCCTTTAGTATTAATGATTACGGAAATCATATATACTATTCCTCCTTTCCTTTCATAACTTGCGGCTTTCATCACAGAGATGAATTTTGTCAATATGATTGCCTCATCTCCTTTAATTGTGATATTTTCACTTGTTGGTGTACTTACTTGTACTGTCTTTTGATCACATAAAATACTAGCATGATTGGCTACCAACCAATCCATTCCTAATACCAACATCAAATCCAGCCAGATTCATTGGGTAAAGGTTAGCAAAGAAATGATGGTTTAGGATTTCTATTCTTGCTCCCTGCAAGATTTCACTTATCTGAATGGATTCTCCATTGGCTGTCTCTACCAGACAATCATGTTGAAGTTTGGCTAAGGGTTGGTCAAGAAATTTGTAGAAAGAAGTATTGATAAAACTTTGGTTTGCACCAGAGTCAAACAATACTTTGGCAAATATATTATTAACTAAGAACGTACCGGCAATCACATCCAGAATAATCTTGGCTTCCTCAACTGTCAGAACAAACGCCCTGGCATTTTTCTTAGGTGCTTCTATTGTCTTAGCCTTATTGGTTGTGGCTAGAGCTAGTTTCGGACAATTCGGTTTGATATGCCCAGTTTCTCCACAATTGAAGCATATCCTATTGTTAGGTTACTTCCTACAGTCTTCTTCCTGGTGTCTAGATATTTTGCAAAAGTTGCAGCATATAGAGCATCTTCTAGAATGCTTTTTTTTGCAATACCTACAGTAGGGTGCTGAAGAACCTGTATTTTTCCCACGGTTGGAATTACCGTAGCAAATTTCCTGGGTAAGCTTTTGAGCTAGGTTCTTTCTCTGGTTTTCCTCTTGTGTACGCACCAATTCATCAGTCAGGATATTGGCTAGTTCTATTGCTTCTTCTATGGTTTGCGGTCTAGCTTCCTTGACTACATGTCTAATCTCACTAATTAATCCCTAAATATAATGGGAGATTAACACTGGTTCAGGTGAGGCTAAGGTTGGCACTATCCTAGCATATTCGAAGAATATGGTAGTGTAACCTTTGCGTCTATTCCAGTCATTCTAAGATCTAGGAACTTATTGGCGATTTGTTCCTTTTCATTAGGAGGACAGAATTTTCTTTCAACCATTTCCTTAAAGTTGATCCATTCCATATTATAAACTCTGCCACTTCTCCTAGACTGGAGAATAGTATTCCACCATTCTAAGGCTGCATTGGCTCCTTCATTTCCTGAGAATTCTATGTGTTTGCAGGCCAAGAATTCTTTATAAGAACAACCGTAAGAAGCGGTTCTTCTTCTTTTAGGAATTGGAGCTTGGATAATAGGTCCGTTATTATCGTTCACACTATGACTTGGTTCAGTGTGTTGACGTTTACTTCCATTTGCAGATTTATTATTTTCTGCTTCTTTAACAGTCTTGATAATATATGGCATAGCATATATAATTCCTTGTGCTACTATATGTTGGATGACACTGTTATCTATTTGGTTTCCGTTATTCTTATTATTCTGGTCTTCCTGATTTACTTCGTTGCCCATCGGAATTGGGAATATTTATCAATTATTAATTTTCACAGAATCAATTTGGTACAAACATTTATACACAATCAAACAAACAATTTGATCAAAAACGTCGATCATTGCGACTTTTACTCTTTCTATATATATGCGTCAATTACAAACTACAACTGGAAATCAAATATAATCTATTTCTATCTATATATTTTTTATCAAAATACAAAATTACATATATATATATATCTAGGCATTTTCTAGGTGTCATGTATCCAATCATTTATATCACGCTCAACATGCTTCCACATAAGCTTTTCTCATATTTGCCGAATTCTATCTCCTTCCTCTACTAATACCTCACCCAATGAGCGAAGTTCCTCCAAATTTTCCTGGCTCATAGGTGGCATGGGTGCTGGTACTGGATCAGGGTGTCGAGGGATAGGTTGTCCATAAGGGTATGGATTGTGTATCACACTCTGTGTCCACCATTCGCTTCTCCAAAAGGGATCTAAAGGGTTAAGGTCAGTGTACTGAGCTATGGGGTTTGGTGGGGAAATTCTGGGAATTTCATAGGGATCTACATCTGGGAAAGGAAACTAGTCTTCCGGGCCGGGTTCTAGCATCTGTTGGTCTGGGAATAAAGGTAATAGTGGCGGTTCGACTATTTGGTTTAGGTTAGTGTCTACTGCTGTAGTGGCTAACATATGGAAATCGGCCAATTGTCTATCTAGTTACTCTTCCCAAGGTTGCCTATTGACTGTTTCCTAAGTTTGTGCATTTGCTTCCCTATTAGCTCTGACTATAGCTCTCTGCTGCTTTAACTTCTTCATTCTCTTTCTTCTCTCATGTGCTCCTCTATTAAACCAACCTCTCTTTCTAATAGTAAAGGGTTCCTCAGACTGTGCCTTAAATATAAATATCCCTTCCTCAGTATCAGCTGAGTATCCTGAGGGATTAGGTTGAGATGATGTTCCCTCATCTTTTGGTGAACTATCTAAGTGACGATAAGCGTCTGAAGTTCCTTGCTCACTTATACTGTAAACTAACAAATAGCAATTAACATAAAACAATATTTACACATAAGTTATTTCCTAACACAGAATTTAAAATTTAAGTGTCAGCAGAACACTTCTTTGGCTTAAACCAGAGGTTGTAGCTCTGATACCACTCTCTGTCGCACCCAGAGGCGGGTGCCGCGAGCATCTAGATCAGTGGTATGGGTGTTTATTAATTTGGCAACGAAATACATCAGGACTGTAGTTAGGAAATATTTTTATCAGAGTTTAAACACCAAACCTTTTATAACAAATCATTGGGATAAAACTCATGTTCATTTGACAATACATTTGTGGGATAAACCCTAATTATTTGAAAACAAAAACTCCTTTTTATTAGGTAACTTTTATAGCCACTTTTCCAAGCCTTCAGTGCTCTCCATCTGGCTTCTATTGGCTTTCAGATTTTGTTACCTGAAACGCGTTTTAAAAAGATCTTTATCAGCAAGAAATACTAACGAGTGGATCCCAGTTTGATCAAAATAGCTTTTATAATTTCATAGTATTGAGAGCGATTACAATGTTTATATCTACACAATTACTCATTCAGTATTATCAACACCTGACTTGTGGGTCATATTACTCATTGCCCAACTGTTTGTCCAATGGTAACGTCTTTCATATTTTGTATACAAAACCCCAACATACCGGCAGTAATTGTAGAATACATAGACTCAATCACTGTTAATTATATTTTAAAACATTTTGAGGTTTTGTAAAAACAGTTTACAAAAAGGTGACAAAAAGTAAGATGTACTCACATTGTTAACTTAGGTGATACTACTATAGCTTCCTGATTATTCTCCTGGTTATTATATATTAAAATTAAATTATGCACACGTGTTAGTAAAATAACCCAAATTACGTTAACCGTACAACTCGAGACAGAATTTCAATGACTGAGTCGGGCAGAGCCTTGACATGCATTACGAAAATCCTAGATCAATCGAGTGTAACACGAGACAGAACTCCAATGATTGAGTCAGGCAGAGCCTTGACATGCGTTACGGAGCTCTAAATCGATCGTGTAGGGTTATAATACTTACAACGAGGTAGAGCTTCACTTTATAGTGGGTATTATGCCCGGATATAATAGTAAGTTAGTAACTATCAGAAAGTTTGAGAGAGATTTTGGAAATGAATGACTGAACAAATAAGGCTGAAGCCCCTTTATATAGGCTGGTCGAGGGGT
Source organism: Helianthus annuus (assembly GCF_002127325.2). Classification (NCBI taxonomy): domain Eukaryota; kingdom Viridiplantae; phylum Streptophyta; class Magnoliopsida; order Asterales; family Asteraceae; genus Helianthus; species Helianthus annuus. The sequence continues at coordinate 88,031,858 of NC_035444.2, read as the reverse complement.
CCCTCGCTCCCCGCGAGGACCACCTCTTCCTCCGTCGCAGCCCGCGAGAGCCGTAAAGGCGGCTGTAGGCCAGGTGAGTCAAGGGGGTAGGCTTGCCACGAGTGACGACACGTGGCTGCATTGTGTGCCGGGCAAGTAAGGGCCGTCGCGCCCCGCGAAGGAATTCCCTTCGTCTGTCGCGGGCCGCGAGCGACTCGTAGATTTGTTTTTATTTGATTTTTGTAAGTATAATGGTATTTCGGGCTCGTTTCTCACGTACGAGGTATATTTTAGGACATTTAGGGGTGTCCAAATATGTTTTAGGAGGGTTGTTATACTACATTTAATAAAACAAACACAAAATCCACTTGTTAATATCCATCGTGCTATATAAGTTTGGATTCCCCTTATCTCTTTTAATTATGTCGAGCACCCAAATACCCATCAAATTTGGTGAGCACTTATAGCAATTGTTCCACTTAATTAACTAAAAAGGATCGGCCCACATCCTAACCAAATAAACAATAGACATAACTAAATGCTCAGTGCTTTTCTTTAAGTAAAACCTGGCATGATTTTATACATATAGCAGTAAGTTCGGACAATGGATAACAATGGATATTTATTCAGAATTTATCATGTGAAGTTTGGACCTAAATGACACCATTAAATTCGGACCTTATTCATTCATTATGCGCGGATTATCTTTGCAATACAACTAATATAGACTGTGTGACTACCACAAATGCGGACTAGTTATTAATTATGAATCGGACACTTTAAAAATTAAATCAAATGCGGATGCATGTTTGTAATATATATATATATATAATACACGGACACTCAAAGACATCTCAAGTTCGGACCCTTACAAAACGGTTAAGTTCGGACATTAGGAACAATAACAAGTGCGGACTCCTAATCATTAAGACAAGTTCGGACACTTCCAATAATAACTAAGTTCGGACACTTCCCATGATAACTAAGTTCGGATCACATTATTTTAACAAGTGCGGACATTAAATGTTATAGGTGCGGATCACATATAATGCGTATAATTGCAAACATCTAATTTAAGTTAAGTGCGGACGTTATTGTAACACCCCAACCCGGAAGGGCTGACGTGTCACAATAACGGTAACATAAACAAAAGTCATAATTCCATTTATTTATTTGATAAGGATACAACCACACGACTATTAAAATTAAGATTAATATACAAGCGGAGATATTCATGTTAAGTAACTAACATCTTCAGATTTATTCCTAGGCTTTATTCTTCTCTCTTTTCCCCTCCCAAAGTAACCTGTGGACCTGTATATACAAAAAGTTTACGGAATGAGCCGAATGCTCAGTACGGAATTTTAGGCTCAAATAACAAATAACGCTTTATATGAAATCTTATCCGGATGGAACTTTATGCGAAAATGATACGATGCAAGAACATAATTTCATAATCATATCTTACGGATGTACCCATGAGCAAACTTAAAACGTGACAATACACAGGTAGCTACTCCTGCATAATTATCACATGAGATGGCGAATTGGCATACCCGTTATCCACCTCCTTATACTTAAATCCTAGGATCGATCCATACGCCTCCTAATAGCCTTATGTACCACACTTGTACTTAAGAGACGCCGTGAACTGATCTCTCCGTCATGGATGGAGCACATGATGTTGATGCCACAACAACATGCTCGTGGGACACTCCACGAGAAGCGATACTCAGGGTATCAGAGTACAAATGGTCTTATTCACATAACTTATAAAACTTATTTTCCTAATAAAACGGAACATATATTGGAACATGCGATAATGAGTATAACAACATAATACTATCGCATGACATGAAAGTTAAATCAAATGATAGGAATTGAACGGACTGTCAAATGAATCGATAATCAAAGACGTGAGGAGTTTTTAACAGATATAGTAACTTAGTGGTTTATAACAATTTGAATATGAAGCAATAAAGAGTGGGGTAAGGATCCGTACCTTAATAACTCCAAAGTGAAGCTACCTTGTGCTAATATTTTTAGATTTATACGGGCAGAGTTTAGACTACTGATTAATCTTTTAACCTAATTTAAATAACATGCACACAAACTAGGTTAGTAACTTAATACAGCATTTACGTCAATTCACGAGATCAAACCCTCACAACTATTATCAAGTGCAATACTTAATAATTCAATCGGATTCACAACGAATAACAGAGCATAGTCCGAATTCGAACAGCACTCAAATATTCAAGTTGAAATCACGACGAATAATCAAAGTACAAGCTCAATTTGAGCAGCACTCGGACAATCGTTGGATAGTTATAATCGATCGGACGTTGAATCGTAATAGCGATCGAGTTATTACCCTGGTTGCGGCAGCGTTTCGAGGTGATTAGTGTGTGTTGTGTAGTAATCGAACTATATCTCAGTGAATATTGTGAATTTTTCCGTCGAAGTAATACCAAAATTCAAGTGCCACTGCCCCCTATTTATAGCTGGAAAATGCTCCCCCTCGCGCCACGCGAAAGAGATATGTGTACCGGTCGCGTGGCGCGACGGGTCTACTTTCTAGCCTAGGTTGCTTCGTGTCTAAGTAGCTTAGCTGAGTTGGTTTCGCAGGAAATTTTAATTCAGACAACGAATTATAAAGATAATCGTCAACTAGGTTTTACCCCCCCCCCCTGAGTTTTAGGGGCCCTGATCCTAATTCCGATTGTTTCGAAAATTTTAGGGTTAGTGCAGAATTACTTGGGTGTCTTAATTAGGGTTTTCTTAGTGGTTAATTTATAATTTACTATTATTCTTTTTATTTCGAGAATAATGATTTTAAATTTATGGGCATTACAACTATTACCCCCTTAAAAGAAATTTCGTCCTCGAAATTTTTCAAATAAGAATATAACCTATTGCATAAGTAACAGAAACGAAACTTTTATAGCAGAGTTACTAACTTATATAACCAGAATCTCCTAACCACACATGTGTATCTGAAATTCATAACTAAGATCATGACTATACTTGTCAATTACCTTATATATGTGCCCTAATGGTCCTTTTATAACGTATCTTAATAAAATATCTTACCGTACGAAAAGTCAATAGAGACTTACAGATACTTAGAGTGACTATTAGTACTGATATTTCCTACATAGACATCTATAAGAATAGACATAGGAGTTAAATCAAATAAGAGATCAAGTTGAATCCTATTATAGATATCTACCCATTCCTCACAGGTCTTAATTACTATCTTCAAGTTTTCTACAGGAAAGAGCCTTTTGTCTGATACCATAGCTGTAACACCCCAACCCGGAAGGGCTGACGTGTCACAATAACGGTAACATAAACAAAAGTCATAATTCCATTTATTTATTTGATAAGGATACAACCACACGACTATTAAAATTAAGATTAATATACAAGCGGAGATATTCATCTTAAGTAACTAACATCTTCAGATTTATTCCTAGGCTTTATTCTTCTCTCTTTTCCCCTCCCAAAGTAACCTGTGGACCTGTATATACAAAAAGTTTACGGAATGAGCCGAATGCTCAGTACGGAATTTTAGGCTCAAATAACAAATAACGCTTTATATGAAATCTTATCCGGATGGAACTTTATGCGAAAATGATACGATGCAAGAACATAATTTCATAATCATATCTTACGGATGTACCCATGAGCAAACTTAAAACGTGACAATACACAGGTAGCTACTCCTGCATAATTATCACATGAGATGGCGAATTGGCATACCCGTTATCCACCTCCTTATACTTAAATCCTAGGATCGATCCATACGCCTCCAAATAGCCTTATGTACCACACTTGTACTTAAGAGACGCCGTGAACTGATCTCTCCGTCATGGATGGAGCACATGATGTTGATGCCACAACAACATACTCGTGGGACACTCCACGAGAAGCGATACTCAGGGTATCAGAGTACAAATGGTCTTATTCACATAACTTATAAAACTTATTTTCAAAATAAAACGGAACATATATTGGAACATGCGATAATGAGTATAACAACATAATACTATCGCATGACATGAAAGTTAAATCAAATGATAGGAATCGAACGGACTGTCAAATGAATCGATAATCAAAGTCGTGAGGAGTTTTTAACAGATATAGTAACTTAGTGGTTTATAACAATTTGAATATGAAGCAATAAAGAGTGGGGTAAGGATCCGTACCTTAATAACTCCAAAGTGAAGCTACCTTGTGCTAATATTTTTAGATTTATACGGGCAGAGTTTAGACTACTGATTAATCTTTTAACCTAATTTAATAACATGCACACAAACTAGGTTAGTAACTTAATACAGCATTTACGTCAATTCACGAGATCAAACCCTCACAACTATTATCAAGTGCAATACTTAATAATTCAATCGGATTCACAACGAATAACAGAGCATAGTCCGAATTCGAACAGCACTCAAATATTCAAGTTGAAATCACGACGAATAATCAAAGTACAAGCTCAATTTGAGCAGCACTCGGACAATCGTTGGATAGTTATAATCGATCGGACGTTGAATCGTAATAGCGATCGAGTTATTACCCTGATTGCGGCAGCGTTTCAAGGTGATTAGTGTGTGTTGTATAGTAATCGAACTATATCTCAGTGAATATTGTGAATTTTTCCGTCGAAGTAATACCAAAATTCAAGTGCCACTGCCCCCTATTTATAGCTGGAAAATGCTCCCCCTCGCGCCACGCGAAAGAGATATGTGTACCCGTCGCGTGGCGCGACGGGTCTACTTTCTAGCCTAGGTTGCTTCGTGTCTAAGTAGCTTAGCTGAGTTGGTTTCGCAGGAAATTTTAATTCAGACAACGAATTATAAAGATAATCGTCAACTAGGTTTTACCCCCCCTGAGTTTTAGGGGCCCTGATCCTGATTCCGATTGTTTCGAAAATTTTAGGGTTAGTGCAGAATTACTTGGGTGTCTTAATTAGGGTTTTCTTAGTGGTTAATTTATAATTTACTATTATTCTTTTTATTTCGAGAATAATGATTTTAAATTTATGGGCATTACAGTTATATAATCACAAGTGCGGATATATATACTTAATAACAAAGGCAGACATGTCAATTAGATCACAAATGCGGATACTATGATCATTTAACAAATACGGACATGGACACCTTATGACTTCACAAGGTCTTATAAATAAGGGATTTCATTCCTCAAAGTTTTTGGCGAATAGAAACCCCTAGATGCACAGTAAGCAACAATGTTAGACATCAAATCAATGAATCTAATAGTGTTATCATAACATAAACATCAACCAATCATTGCACATTCATTTAGCAATCATCACACATTCATTTATTTTGAAACAAAAACTCAGATTGTGTGGATGTCTAGCGTTTCACATTGAAATCACAAGAACAAGTTATCAAAACAATACAAGCACATACCTTTGATGGATATAGAGATGATTCTTGGAGAATTGGAGAGATCAAGATTAATGATTTGTGTGGAACTTGTATGACCAAAGGATCAGAGGAAAAGTTTAGTGAAAACAACTACCATACAGTGAAGTTTGTGCGGGGATTAGGGTTTGAGTAGTTATTATTAAACTTTCATAAATAACTCTTAACACCCCCTAAAGATATAGCTTTTACACAAGATCCATATAATAACATGAAATTTACAATTAAAGCACATAATTCACGTATTGACAAGTAACGTACAAATTTCATATAAACCGTCCGTTCTTAGTTTTTCGTGTGTGTTCCGGTAATTCCCCGAATTATCAACGCAGACTCATTAAACTAACCCTAGTTAAATGTGGTGCTATGAATGTATGATTTACTTAACTGTTGTTAGGTTAAAGTAGTAACCTGAAGTTGTGGCTTGTCACATCATCCCCATCTTGAAAGAAATTTCGTTTTGAAATTTGATAAGCAGTCTCATAGAAATGAAACGGTGAGTTAAGATGACTATGGATTTTCCTCGGGTACCGCATCATCCCCAACTTGAAAAGGAATTTCGTCCCGAATTTCACTAGTTGCATCAGGGTTAGGTTCACTAGTTTTAAATTAGTGAGGATACTTGAGCATCATCTGATCCTCGCGTTCCCACGTGAACTCCGGTCTACGTCTTGAGTTCCAACAAACTCTCACGATTGGTATTTTACTGTGTTTACGGACCTTAACTTCTGTGTCCATGATTTCGATGGGTTCCTCGATAAACTGCAGTTTGTCATCGATCTTCGTTCTTGTAAAGGAACCACAAGTGTTTCATCGGAAAAACACTTCTTTAGATTAGAGACGTGAAAAACGTAGTGAACATTGCCAATTTCATCAGGCAACTCAAGCATCTAAGCCACCTTACCGATTCTCTCTAGAATCCTGAACGACCCAACATATAGTAAAAGCCGTATAAACAAGAACTAAACTCAAGCCCGATTATCTGGGGGGTTCTATAGCCTGGAATGAATAGATTTAGCTATCTGATAGATTGTATATGGGTAATAGGTTAGTTCCTTTGACACGGCCTGTTATGTAAGAATAGGATTAATCGCTAGATTAAGCGTAAACCGATTAGAACGTGGTTTATACCTATCCGAGTGTAAGGACTCATTGGATAATAGTATTTTAGACCAACATTCTGATTTAGAATGATTTAAAATAATTTTGACCCATTACGCTTAGCTTATGCGAACTAGGTTCGCATAACTAGTTACGCAAATAAAAACGGGTTCGGAAGGTTGGATGGGCTTATGACAAGTCTTAGTATCAAAATACATTTTAAGTTGAAGTATCTACTGATATAAAGTCAGATTATAACTTAGTTTGATTTTAAATCATTTTATTAGCTTATTTGACCACATAAGACATTGTGGTTATTTATGAAAATATAATTGCGACTTGTTAGTAAGCCTATCAAACGGACTGACCATGTAGATTAACTTTAATGAGTTATACTTAACAATAACATGGTCCTAAAACAGCTTTAAAACAGCCCTAAACGTTGACCAAACGGGTCAGAATCAAAAGTCAAAGCAAAAGTCAAACTTCTTGACTTTTGACATAAAATATGATCCTAAACTGAATTAGACAAGTTGAGCATGTTATAACCAGTTTAAATTGGTTATGAAACTTATATGAATGATTAAACACTGAGTTTTAAGTTATAGAACTCATTTATGCATTTTATTCGAAAATTCAAGTTTTACGGCATATTGCTCAATTTACATTGTATAGATCAGGGCACGTTTTACGAGAAAATAGGATAGTTTATGTTGTTAGCATGCTGATTTCGCTCATAGTGTCAGTTGGGTGCTTTCGGGCGAAATCACATTAGCTGATTTCGATCCTGTTGACTTGTGTACATCTTGGGGCGAAATCAGGTGGCCTATTTATAGGTCACCTGGAGCGAAATCTGTATCCGTTGTCTTGTATTTCACGCCGAAGTGCTGCCGGTGTGAAGACTGAGTGTATTCACGTTCTAATCAATACAATCAGTAGTTAAAGTGAAGAATCAGCTGTTTCTAGCTTTGTTTCTTGTTTTCCGCACCTGAAACAGAGTAAAACTCCTCTGAACGACTCATTTGGGTCAGAATCACGATCCTACAATTGGTATCAGAGCTCAGGAGGAGGAGTTCTGCAGAGATTAGCTGGATTTCATCATCATTTCTTACTTCTACATCTTCTTTCTTCACCAGAATGAGTTTTAACGAACAAAATCTGCTCAAAATTTCACAGATTATAGATAATTGGACATAGATAAACCCTGGAAAGTTTCACACCTAAAATCGGACTAAAAATGGACCAAATTGACCTCCGAGTTGATTTTGCTCGAAAAGGACACTTCTGATTTCGCTCGTAACAGCCCAATCTCGCTCCAAAATCATCTTAATTTCGCTCCAGGGATACCATCTGTCAGATTTCGCTTCAAAACTGAGTGGGATTTCGCTCCTGGGTTACATAAGTAGAGATTTCGCTCCAAGCTGACAATTACTCTGTTTTCGCTCCTGATAATTGTCCTGATTTCACTCCATTGTGCCAAAGCCAGTAATTTCGCTCCAGATTGTCATTAGTGTTTATTTCGCTCGAAAGCTGATTATTGGTTAATTTCGCTCCAAAGTCACTGTTTTTGAACAACGTGTTGACAAATCATGGATACCGAGTTCTATAACGCGTTTGCTACACCGTCTGCTCCAACCATCGTTGCACAAACCATGAACTTGGAAAATGAGACAGGAACTACCCAAAAGCCCCCGAAACTGATGGGTATTGAAGAATACTACGGGTGGAAAGACAGATTCGAAAATTGGGTTCAGGCAAATCATCTTAGGTCATGGGAATGTATTTTGAAGAAATATGTGCTGCCTCGAACAGATTTGCAGGTTATCAAAGATTTATCAGAGTTCACAGATCAAGAACGGCTTATGTACAAAGCTGAGAAGATGATGATCAGTCTGCTTCAACAAGCCATCAAAGAAGATATCTTCATTCTGCTACAGCATGACAAGACTTCAAAGTCAATCTGGGATGCTCTTCGTGTTATGTTCGAGGGTAGTGAGAACATGATAAAGAGCAAGAAGGCACTGCTAAAGAAAGAGTTTGATCTGTTCAGTAGCTTACCGGGAGAGGATACGAAGAAGCTGATAGAACGATACTGCCACTTAGTGCGATCAATGTCGATGTTGAGTATTACAAAAGATCGTGAAGAGTGGGTAGACAAGCTTGCTGATGCGTTACCGCAGAAAGAGTGGGGAACGTATTTGATGATTCTGAAAAATACTGGCGTTTATGATTGGTTAACGATTTCTCGGTTTAATGAAAAGATTGAAAGCCAGGATTTGGAACAGCAGAAGATCGCTAGGATGAACAGTCCAAGTGGTCAACATGACGTAAAAATGTACTACAAAGGTAGTGTTCCGGTTCCAGAATCTGAGAGAAGTCCTAAAATCCAGACTGCATTTAGTGCCAGGGATTCAACAGAAAAGGTTGATCAGGGTTCTAACAAAAGCAGTAGTGGATTTTTATCATTTCCAAGTGTTAATCCGAAAGAGTCAAATACAAGTTTCCATTCTCAAAGCACAAAGACAGGAAATGGTTATCTGATCCAGTGCAACATTGCTTTGAATCTTCCAGAAGGTCAAAATTTTTCGGAAGAAACTGCTAAAGACCACATGGCTTTACTTGGTTCTATGCTTCTCTCATATGAAGGTCTAGTTGCTGGTCGGATCGGGAATCCTATGCTCACAAAGGAGGATTACGATCAGATAGACGCCAAAGAGATGGAACGGATGGACATTAAATGGTGTCTAGCAAGTGTTCTTAGACGAGCTGAAAAGTTTAAGCTTATTACTGGGAGAAATTACTTTCTCGATGCACATGTTTCTACTTTAGGTTTTGATAAATCTAAAGTTACTTGCTTTCGATGCAGGGAGAAAGGCCATTTCAAGCGAGAGTACAAGAACAGGGAAGCTAGTGGTGCTCAGAATCCATTTGGAAAAGATGATTACTACCGGAAAGCCATTTATTAGCAAGTTGGTCAATAGCAAGAACCACAGGTGGCTCATGGTAGAAAGATTGAGGATTCCAAAAGATCATGTTTGGTGGATTTCAATTGGAACAACTACATATCACCAGAAAGCAAAGTTTGTTTAGTCAATCAGGAGGATGAAAAACTACCTGAAGGATTCAGCTGGGATATGTTTGTTGATGAAAAGGGAGAGTTCAAAGCTTTCATCGCTAAGATTGTTAGAGAACCAGACATGTTTGCCACGTGGATGAAGTCTATTGGTGAGACTATGAAGAATGTGGAGGAAGAGTCTGTTGTTTCTGACGAAAGTGCTGATGAAAGCTCACAGAGTTCAGATGAGAGTGTACAAAACGATGTTAGTTCAGAAAAAGAAGTTGTCTTTGATCAAACACCATCTGATTTTGGTTTATCAGATGCTAGTTCTGAAAAATCTGTACAGTTTGATCAGTCACCTCCAGATGACAGTAGTGACGATGAGAAAGTTGAAAGTGTGGCTGATGAGATTGCTGAAGATGAAAAGGTGACCGAAACAGAAAAGGTGGTTGAAGTGGTGAAGACAATCGAAGTTGAAAAGATTGTTGAAGTCATCAAGCCTTGCACGAAGTGTTTGGAAGCATGCAAGGAATGTGCAACAAAAGATGATATGATTGCTGAGTATGAGAAGAAGAAGGAGCAGTTGCTGTTCAATCTAAACTATGTGAAAGAATCTTATGATGTCTTGAACAAAACGGTAACTGGTCTTCAAAAGACAAATTCTGAGAGAGAACAGGCACTAACAATGATGAATGCTGTGATGATGTCGAAGCAGAAAGCTATCAACTTTTACATCGAAGAAAGTGCTAAGTGGAAGCAAGAGTTGGAGACAGAGAAGATTGAAATTGAGAGAATCAGACGTTTATTGCAGAGTTATTCTAGTTCTGATTATCTTATTGATAGAATTTATCCAACTGTTGCAGGTATGGAAGCCTTTCAAGATGACAAGCCAAAGAAGAAAGATTATGGTAAGAAACCGATTGTTAGCTATAAAAAGTGTTCGCCTCCAATTTGGGAAGGGTATTCTCCTAGAAAACCGAACGAGGAGCAACTTGAAAAAGCAGTCAATATAAAGCTAAAAACCGATACAACTGATGAATTACCAGAAAACATTGACGTCACGTTTACCTCGTCTGACACTGATCATGAGTCTGAGTTAATCAAAAAGGTGGTCGATCAGGTGTTAGATACTGATGAGGAGTCTGAGTCAAAGTCTGAATCTAGAGGGTCAAGTTCGTCTGTCAATGGTCAAAAGTCGTTGGTCAAACAGTCTTATAGTAAAGAATTTTTGTTATCAAAAGCAAATTTGGATGATGAAACATTTGAAGTAGCATACACTTTAAATGATTCTGACAAATTATACTCTAACAAAGAGTTTCTAATAAGAATTGTTCATTTTGACATGATCAAAAAGGTTTTCAAAATGACAGAAATTAATATTTCTGAAATAAAATATTTAAATCTTACTGGAAAACCTAAAAGATACACTTCAAGAGTTCAACAACGGTTAAACAAGTAAATGGGTTACAATTCTGGTTCTGGTTTTCAAAGGAAACCAAACCAAAATCGTAGCTACAAAAAGAAAGGATTAGGTTTCGTTCCACCAGAAAAATAAAAAATGAGAAAAATTCTAAAACAAAAACAGAATTTGTTTCAGGTGGAAGTGCTGAAGATGAACAGAAGAAACCATTCTGGAGACAATCAAATCAAGAGTTTCTTGCTGAGAATAGAAGGAATGGAACTGGAGTGTTTCATCAAAAGGAAACTCGAACCTGTTTCAAATGCAATGAAGCTGGTCACATTGCATGGAACTGTTCGAAAAATGTCAAAGCAAAACAGGGAGTTTCTAAGAAATTGAAAGAAAAAGTTGTTGATGTTGAACCACCAATCGAAAAATTTAAAATTTTGAAAACTCAACTTATGAGATTGGTGAGTGTTCTAAAAAGAATGTTTACAAAAAGAAAGAGAAAGACAACCATGTGTGGGTTGTTAAGAAAGTTGATGAGAAAGTTGGCGATGAATCTGGTTCCACAAAGCCAGAAGAGCCACAGGTTGAGGTAAAAATTTCAGTAAATGATGAAGAGTTTCCATCACTGAAGTTTGAAGAGGTTAAACAAAAGATTGGAAAGGTTGAAATCTCGAATCAGTTTTACACCAAGAAAACTAAGTTTGATGTCGAGAAAACATTCAATGGGAATGTTAAGAAAATCTTTGGGAAAATGCTTAATGGGAAAGCAAAGGGGGTTAAAGATTTTTATGCAACTAAAAAGGCAACATACAACCCTACTGCTCAAGAATTGAAAACCATCAAGTCTGAGAAGACTTGGATTGAAGTTTGTTTTCCTTGAAGTCTTAGGACTGTGCCGGAGATCCCAAGTTTATATTGTGGATCAGGAATCGGCATCATTCATGTTTTATGAAGATAAAAGTTTTTGAAGGTGTTTGAATGTTACAGCTTGAATGACTATGCCGGAGCTTCTAGATTGGTAAGTGCGAAGCAGGAATCAGCATCTTCAAGTTGGTAATATGGTATATGTAGACGTGACATTCCTACAAGTGGTATTGTTTCGGATATACTTACAATTGGTACAGAGGTTGATTCATTGCAAAACGGTAAATCAGGGACATTAAGTTGTAGTTGATTTACTACATATGGGTAAAGGACAGAGATGATGAACCATATCCCCAAATCTATTCTTGTTGATCCTAGAATTGGTAAAAACAAACTCATTTTTCGGAAAAATCATTTTGATTAAAACAAACTTAAGTGTTTTGAAATCTAAATGAGAAAATGGTTTGTTGAAGGGGGAGCTCGGATTGTTTATGCATTAATGGATGGCGAATTGATGCAATTAGATGTCAGTTGTCAAGTTTCTGTATAGTTTTAGAATTGAGTCAAGAGCTTAGTTTGTTTTCAAATTTCCTTTAATGTGTTTGCATTTTAGGGGGAGTAGAAAATTTCAGAAAATCCAAAAACATTAGAAAAAAAATGATAAAGCCAAAAACGAGTTTTGTTGAGAAAAGAGGAGATGATAGTACATCAGTGGACTGTCATAACATGCTAAATTGAAATGATAAAAATGTGATAAACAATCTCACTGCGGATGTGTCAGTAGATTTTTATACATTTAGTAAATTGTGACGAGATATAAACCTAAAAATTTCGAACTTGCTTGTTCTGTGGGTTAACAACTTCTTGGATATATAGGTAACCCCTGAAATCTTGTTTGAAAGGTCCCTTATTCTGAGATACTAGATCTTTATGCTCAGTGATATCTGGGGTATTATCCCGGGACTTCTGCTGTATGGAAGTACTGACCTCGTCCCCGGATAATGCTTTCTGCAAAAGCTTGAAAAAGCATCGCCCTCAGCAAGTTGATGAAACAATAAAATTGATAGTCACTACTGTTGTAACAAAAGATCCTCTAAAGGGGACACACCGAAAAGTCGAAGCCGTTATCTCTTTGCATATACGGAAGTATCGACCTGAGCTCTCACGCCCTCGTAATTTAACCCCTTTACAAATATTATTTGTGGTATACTCACCTGTAAGACTGAATATTGGGATCTGGATACGGGAGTATATTCAAGTAGTTGGATACACGAATAAGTTTAAGTAAATAAGACACTAATTGCATATCTCGAAACAGTTGAACTTTGTGTGAAAATTTAAGTGAATTGTTTAGAATTTAAAATGAAATACAGCTTAACGGTGTTAGTGACATGTCTCAAAAACTGATATGATCCTCTTACACAAACTCACAAAAAATATTGTTTGTCTATTTCTTTACTACATTTACTTTCTTTTAGAAAAATCCAAAAAGATTTTGTGTCTGTTTTAGCATAAAGTTTTGAAAAAGTCAAAAAGATTTTCGACAACTGATGTTGGAAAGCTGATTTTCAAAATTCCAAGTGCTAAACATGATGACATTGTTGTGAGGGGGAGTGTGTTTTGAATGTGAAAATGTGTTTTTATATCAAACTAACAATTGGTTCATCAAAGAGGAAGTTTTTATGAGAGAGAGTCGTTGTTGATGCATACATTTATATTCAAATTGTTAAATGTGTAAATCTTACTTTGAGGTAGCGATTGTGCAGGCTAAGCTGAGTCAGGTTATTCGATTCTGAGTCCTGAGCAGAGCGAGAGCCAAGTGACGATCTTGGAACAATCTTCTGAAGAGACAGGCTGATCGATCCTGAAGAGCTTATGATTCAGAGAGCCAGATTTCGATATCTGAAGACTCTGTGGATAGAGCTTGAGCCAGGTTTCGATCCTATGATCAAAGTTAAAGCCAGGAAACAATCTTGAACCTGTGAAAGTCAGACAACGATCCTGAAGCAGATGTTGCTGAAGAACAAAGAAATGCCAACACATTGTTAAAGGGGAGTCTGTTGATGTTGTTAGTTAAAGTGAAGCCCAAAGACTGATCAAGGCTGAAGTTTGAAAAGACTCGACACGAACGACTCGTCAACATCTGAGGGGGAGTCTGTTGGTGCATACATCTATCGACTCCGTCTTGTATCGAGTCTTAGATTACATTGTATAGATCAGGGCATGTTTTACTAGAAAATAGGATAGTTTCTGTTGTTAGCATGCTGATTCCGCTCATAGTGTCAGTTGGGTGATTTCGGGCGAAATCACATTAGCTGATTTCGGTCCTGTTGACTTGTGTACATCTTGGGGCGAAATCAGGTGGCCTACTTATAGGTCACCTAGAGCGAAATCTGTATCCGTTGTCTTGTATTCCACGCCGAAGTGTTGCCGGTGTGAAGACTGGGTGTATTCACGTTCTAATCAATACAATCAGTAGTTAAAGTAAAGAATCAGCTGTTTCTAGCTTTGTTTCTTGTTTTCCGCACCTGAAACAGAGTAAAACTCCTCTGAACGATTCATTCGGGTCAGAATCACGATCCTACAATTCGACTAGTAAACGAGATCGTTTAAAGCTAAAGTCAAACAGAAAGGCAACTAATTGACTTTTAGCTTAAAAATAACAAAATAAATGAACTTGCTTCAAAGTAAACACTTACTTGGAAGCGTTTGGCAAAAAATGAACTAAGAAAGGTGTAACGCCCTGCTTTTTCGTACTTTCCATAAATAGAAAGTCTCGTTTGTATTTCCATTTTTGGAAGTCTTGTGTTCTTGTAATCGTCCTTTCGTTGTAATCATTGTAAAGTCTGAGACTTGAATCATAAATAAAATTTGTATTTCTTTAAATTCGTGTTATACATACGTCATACTTGATCATACATTTGAATTCGTGAAACAACTGATACAACATTCATAAAAATTTTGGAAACTTTGTGTTAAACTTGCAAACACGTGAAACTTACGAATAATACGTCTTTTGAATGCGTATGATACTTAAATATGACATTCATACGCTTAATCATACTTCATTATACTTACTTTATGTTAAGGATACTTGATAAACCCTTAAAATATGCTTATATGTCATCATTTACCCTTAAAACAACTTAAAATATCGAATTATGGAAGTTAGGGGGCTGAAATGTAATAAAATCAAACAAATTCGCGTCTGATGGTCCCTGGCTGTTGGTGCATGCATCTGTCGACTTCGTCTTGGATCGAGTCTTAGACTTAGAATGTTAGATCAGGGCTCGTTGTACCAGAAAATGTCAAAGTGTAGGTTGTATAGATGTTGATTTCGCTCCTAGCAGCACATGGCTGATTTCGCTCCAACCTACATTTGTAGGTGATTCCGCCCGGAATCTTAAGTGCTGATTTCGCTCCTAATGTCTTGTGTCTCTATGAGCGAAATCAGGACCCTATATATAGGTGTCTTTGAGCGAAATCATGGGGAACTCTCTTGTTTCCGGTACCGAACTGCTGCCGAAGTGTCGTTTGACTGTAAAGCTGTGAAATCATCAATACAAGGCAAATTTAAGTGATACGAGCTGTTTTTCGAGTCCGTTTCTTATTTTCCGCATCTGAAATGGATTAGAGCTCTTCCGATTGACTCGTTTAGGTCAGCACGCGATCCTACAAGTGGTATCAGAGCTCAAGACGAGGAGTTCTTGTCAAAACAGCTTCATTTTCTGACTTCTACACCTTCTTTTTGAATCTAAACAAGTTTGAACGGTCAAAATCAACTGAATTTTTCACAAACTGTGTAAAATTACATAATAACAAACCCTTGAAAGAACTAGAACAAAATTCGACTTAAGAATGGCAAAAATAGACTCGTGAAGTGATTCCGCTCGAGAATACACATTCTGATTTCGCTCGAAATTCAGGGCTAATTCCGCTTCAAGCTGCCACATTGCTGATTTCGCTTCAAAGTTTAAGCTGATTCCGCTCCAAATTCCAGATTTTGAGTGATTCTGCTCCAACGTTCAACCTGATTCCGCTCCTAGATACAAACTGATTCCGCTCCAGAGATAGTTTGTGATTTCGCTGCAGACATAGTTCTGATTTTGCTCCAGACAAACAAACAATCAGATTTCGCTCGAAACAGCAGTTGAGGTTTCGCTCCAACTTACATCTGTGATTCCGCTCGTAGTTGATTCTGTGATTTCGCTCGAAGCAGAAAGTTGAGATTTCACTCCAATTTGTTATTTCGCTCGAAATAGTCTGGCATTGAAAAACGTGCTACTGAATCATGGCTGAAGAGTTTTACAATGCATTCGCGACACCTGTTGCCCCAGTGACTGCTGATGAAATAGTATACAATGAGAATGAGACAGGTACTCATCAGAAACCACCGAAGTTGATGTACATTGAGGATTTTCAGGGTTGGAAAAACCGATTTGAGAACTGGGTTCAAGCTTACCGATTCGATGCCTAGTGTTCATTGCTAAAAGATTATGAGAGACCAAAGAATGAGCGTGGGCTGAAAAAAGTTTTAATGATTTTACAGAAGCTGACAAGCTGAAATACACAAGTGAAAATATGATGATCAACATTCTACAGCAAGCAGTTAAAGAAGATATCTTTGTCTTGCTTCAACATAATGGTACAGCTAGATCAATCTGGGAGGCTTTGATTCAGAAATTCAGAGGTAGTGCTGATATGATAAAAAACAAAAAGGCCTTATTGAAGAAATCGTTTGACATGTTTACTGCGTTTGATCATGAAACAACTAAACAGACTATTGATAGATACTGTCATCTGGTTCTGGAAATGGGAAGACTAGACATTCAGAAAGATGATGATGATGATGAGTGGGTTGATAAGCTAGCTGAAGCTTTGCTACATCACAAATGGGGAACGTATTTGATGGTTGTGAAACTCATGAGAAAGTCCGAGAGTATGAATTTGGCACAATTCATCCAGAAGATTGAAGAACAGGAGCTGGATTTTCAAAAGACAGTTATCATGACAAACCCAAATGCGAAACAGGATGTCAGTTTGTACTACCGAGGGAACAAGTTTGAGGCCACTCCCAGTCAAAGTCCAAAGACTAGTACTGCTTTCAGTGCTGATGGTTCTGCAAGTCCAAATGCTAGCACTATAACTCAAAGTGGTGGATACACTTCATCATTCTCAAGCTTTAATCCAAACAGCAACACAACTAGCCCTCAAAAGCAAAATTCTACAAATCTGCAGTGCAATGTGACTTTGAACATTCAGAATGGTCAAAATCTATCTCCTGAAGTGGCTAAGCAACACATGGCATCTCTTGTAGCCATGTTAGAGTCGTATTAAAGCCTAATTGCAGGAAGAATTGGTAATCCGATGCTCATGAAAGAAGATTACGACCAAATCGATGCAGAAGAGCTTGAGCTAATGGATGTAAAGTGGTGTTTGGCTAGTGCATGCAGGAGAGCTGAAAAAATTCAACAGATTACTGGCAGAGATGAGTTTCGAGGAATGGCTACCTCTCCACTTGGTTTTGACAAGTCAAAGGTTACCTGTTTCCGATGTAAAGGAAAAGGTCATTTTAAAAGGGAGTGTAAAAATCAAGAATCAACTGGGAGTCAAGATAAGAGCAATTATTATCAGAAATCAATCTTTCATCAGATCGACCAACAACCTCAACAAAAGGATCAGAAAACTGCTCATGGGAAAATGATTGAAGAAGCAAATAAGAAAGCTTATTTTGGGATAATAGATCAAGGTGATGAGATTGTTGCAGAAGGATTTAGCTGGGACAATTATATACCTGGTGTGACTAGACCTGATGTGGCTCTTGTTACAAGAATTCTGGGTGAAAATGAAGATGGTCAGAAAAGAATTCAAATATTTCCAGATCTAGGAAGTGATGTTGATACTGATGATGAGGAAGAATATCTTAACAAATGTAGAAAAAGTATTGATCCTGACAGTTTTATTTTTTTCTATGCAGATAAAGTTGAGATGCTGAATCAGAAGAAGATTGCACGTCTGAAGAGAGAGCTAGAAGCAGCAAAGTTACTCACTGATGAAAAGGTGAAGACAGAAGCTGGAGAAACAAAAATTGAAGCAGTTACAAAGAATGCGACAGAAAAGATTGTTGAAGTGGAGAAAGTGATAGAAAAATTAGTTGAAGTTGAAAAAGTTGTCGAAGTTGTTGAAAAAATTGTTGAAATAGAAAAGATTGTCGAAGTCGAGAAACTTGTTGAAGTTTAAAAGACTGTCGAAGTTGAAAAGATAGTCGAAAAAGTAGTTGAGGTCACTAAGCTTTGTGAGAAATGTTCAGAATCTTGCAAAGTTTGTGAAGAAAAAGACAAGAAGATTGCTGAATTAGAGAAGATGAAGGAAGATTTACTGTCTGATGTGAAGTATGTTAAAGAGTCGTACGATGTACTGAACAGGACAGTTGATAGTTTGAAAAGGACAAATGTAGAAATCAAAAAAGCAAATGACAAAATGAGTGCAACTTTAATGACAAAGCAAAGCGTCATCAATGATTATATTAAAGACTGTGCTAATTTGAAGAAGGAGTTGGAACTTGAGAGAATTGAGAGTGAAAGGATTAACTGATTACTTTTGAGTTATACTACTTGCGATTATCTGATTGATCGTGTTTATCCTATGGTTGCAGGTCTTGAAGCTTTCAAGAAGAAAGAAAAAGAAGAAGATACTGGTAAGATACAAAGTGTCAAGTATAACTGTCACACCCCCAAAATCCACCCGCGGAGTACCACCGCTTGGAGGCGTGACGTGACCAGGATTAAGCCATCAATCATATCAAACATAGCAAGTATTAATAAAAGCAGTTAATGTAATTCGTCACGACATGATTGATGTTCAAAAACCAAACATTGTTTAAGTAGCGGAAGCATAGTAATGTAAACTCAAAATAGTTATAAGTTCAGATATCATTCGTGATCCGTATCCCACAACGACCTGCTCCTCCTTGTGCAAGCTCCATAATGTACCTAAGGTCCTGCAAGGCATGCAGCAAATAATCAACAAACTAGTTGAGCGAGTTCACAGAAAGTAAGTTCATAACATAGTGTATAAGTTTAGCTAGTGGGGGCTTCCCATACTAGTACGTACTAAAGGTGGGGGCTTCCCAAACCTTGTGTTTATATTACCGGTGGGGGCTTCCCACGTTTATCCTTACTAACGAGGGCTTCTCATTAGTGGTACTTACTAGACTAACTTCCAACCATGTGTTCTTCTTTACCGAGAACAAGAATACGTACTGGGTCCCGTAGGCTTTACGTGACGTGCCCTTCCCCGAGGACAGTGGTACGCGTGGGGGCTACGTAGGCTTTACGCAGCGTGTCCTTCCGACCCGGAAGACAGTAGAAGGTATTGGGTTACGTAGGCTTTACGTAACGTGTCCTCCCGACCCGGGAGACAAATGGCAAATACTGGGTTACGTAGGCTTTACGTAACGTGTCCTGACTATCCTGAGGACGATGGTCTATAGTCTAGTGAATGCGTAAGTACGAGTAACTCTTTCAATATCAACATATCCAACCCAATTCCCAACCCGGGAATCCCATGCCTTGGCTGTGTGAACTCACCTTGGTTTGCTCGGCAGATACACAAAGAGTACAGGTAGCAAGTAAATGGTCAACCACGTCCTATCATGGTTATTATACAAGTCAGGTTTTGACTAAGGTAAAACACGTATAACACTTGCAAGTTAACATGTTTTGAGCACGTATAGAACATAGTAACACTTAGCAGTCAAGAGCATAACTTGTGCGATCCAATGTCTAAGCCCAACAGACAATCAACCCAAATAACATTCAACCAATTCGTATAACGGCCCAATCTAAACAGTCCAGATTCTCAATCGGCCCAAATAGTAAACGCATACTAGTCCAATAACAAACAGTCCACAAATCCAATCATTTGGCCCAAACGATTGGGCCCGTGACAGTGTGCGTCCAAAATAATGTACGTGCATATTGGTCTCGAGTCGCAACGGGGATTACGAGTCGCAACAGGAGATTACTAGTCGCAACGGGAGATTACGAGTCGCAATGGTGATCTCGGCTTGTCATGGTTTGGTTACCAGTCGCAACATGACTCGCAACCAGGATCTCGGCTCGTGCTGATGCGGTCTCGAGTCGCAATCCGGACTCGCAATCTCGGTCCCGTGTGTGCCGCTTGTGCGATCAGTTTAATTGTCCGAGATTTAAGCTGTCAGTTACAAATCATATGCAGTTTCCTTATACAACAATTATCAATTAACACCAACCCACAAATCAATTAACCAAATTATCGATTAAACATGGTATTTTATCAAGAACTCTTATGAACCCTAATCCACCACAACATGAACAATATTCCAACATAACACTAATCATATAAACAGGCATCTGGAATCACTAACTTACACCCAAACAAGTCAATTAATTCATCCAAAACATTGTGTAACAATCCAGTCAAACAAGCATGCATTTCGGTTCAAATCATCCTCACCCAAAATACGATTAACAACCTAGATTGATTCATATATGCGATCCGATCAACAACACACAATTTACTACTATCACAAGCAATCATGTTAACAAGAATCCTCGGTTATCAAGCAATTATCTCTAATAACATCATTATACAAACAAAATCATAAAATCAATAACATTTATCACTAACCGGAAATAAGAGAGGGAACAAGGATGATCCAAGTAGGGAAAGATCTTTGCCGTCGGGTCCTAAGCAAGCCGAGAGAGAGAGATAGAGAGCAAGTAGGGTTTGTGTGTGTTATGTGTTTTGCAAAAACAATGAAATCAAACCCCTACTCTTGGTTTTGGTGTTTGCGAGTGGGGAGTGGGCCGAGCCCACTCGGTTGCCTAATGGGTCCGTGAACAAGGTGTGGCCCAAAAGGGGCTTGTGCACTCGAATGTAGTGTTGTGCGGTTCGGGTCATGATGTGCGGTTCAATTAATACACACATAAAACACACACATATTACAAAAATGCACATAACATAATCACGTAATTATTCGATTAATAACGTTCTCATAACCATGTATCGTTACACAAAGTAAGTCTAAAGTCCGAGTTGTCACATTATCCCCAACTAATTGGAAATTTCGTCCCGAAATTTGGTATGCACTCACTGAGGAAGCTAGGTAAGTTCAATCGTTCACTGGTTTTCCTGGGGTGTCACATCCTCCCCCCGTTGATCTGCCGAAATTTCGAAGTAGTAGCTTCAGTCTCAGTAGTGGTTGCATTGGTTCCGAATAACTGGGGGTACTTTTCTGTCATCCTGTCTTCGCGTTCCCAGGTGTACTCTGGACCACGTTTGGAGTTCCAACGAACTCGAACAAGAGGGATTCTCTTGCTTTTGAGGACCTTCACATCCCGGTCCGTGATTTCAACTGGTTCCTCGACGAACTGCAACCGCTCGTCAATAGTGAGTTCTTTGAAAGGAATGATGAGGTTTTCATCTGATAGGCACTTCTTTAGGTTTGACACATGAAAGACATTGTGAACTGCCCCGAGTTCAGCTGGTAGGTTTAGCTTGTATGCTACTTTGCCAATCTTTTCTATGATTTCGAATGGTCCGACGTACCGCGGATTCAGTTTGCCCCGTTTGCCAAAACGTACCACACCCTTCCAGGGTGAAACTTTTAGTAAAACCCGGTCCCCGACCTGAAATTCCAATGGCTTTCTACGCTTGTCCGCGTAGGCTTTCTGACGGTCGCGTGCTGCCGCCATGCGTTGTCGTATCTGTGCGATCTTTTCTGTGGCGTCCACTACAATCTCTGGACCCGTAATCTGACTATCCCCCACCTCTGCCCAACAGAGAGGTGACCGGCATTTACGCCCGTACAATGCCTCAAATGGAGCGGCTTGAATGCTGGTGTGATAACTGTTATTGTATGAGAACTCCACCAATGGGAGGTGCTTTTCCCAGCCGTTGCCGAAATCTATAACGCATGCCCGAAGCATGTCTTCAAGCGTTTGGATCGTTCGCTCAGACTGCCCATCCGTCTGAGGATGATATGCTGTGCTCATATCTAATCGCGAGCCGAAAGATTTGTGCATCGCTTGCCATAGTTCTGACGTGAATCGTGCATCGCGATCCGAAATGATAGATGTGGGCACCCCGTGCCTCGAAACAACTTCTTTAAGATAGACGTCTGCGAGAGTGGAGAACTTATCCGTTTCCTTTATAGGTAGGAAGTGTGCAGACTTGGTGAGTCGATCCACGATCACCCATATGGTATCATTTCCCCGCTGGGATCTGGGTAGGCCTGTAACGAAATCCATGGAAATTTCTTCCCATTTCCATTGCGGTATCTTAGGCTGTTGAAGTAGGCCCGCTGGTTTCTGGTATTCAACCTTGACTCTCGCACATGTCAAGCATTTTCCAACGTACGTAGCGATGTGGGCCTTCATGCTAGGCCACCAATAAATAGTGCTGATGTCGTGGTACATTTTATCCGATCCTGGATGTACGGAATAGCGAGACTTGTGAGCTTCATCCATTACAAGTTCGCGTAGACCGCCATAAAGTGGGACCCAAATACGCCCCGTTACATAGTAGGCACCGTCTGCCTTCTGTTCCATTTGCTGTCGTGAGCCGCGTAAGGCTTCAGCCTTGATGTTTTCGGGCTTCAATGCTTCTATCTGAGCATTTCGTATCTGTGTAGGAAGGCTAGACTGAATTGTAAGCTGTAGCGCTCGCACGCGCTTCGGTAAGGTGTCCTTTCGACTGAGGGCATCAGCCACAACATTGGCTTTGCCTGGATGGTATTTGATAGCGCATTCGTAATCGTTCAGTAATTCGACCCATCGTCGTTGACGCATGTTCAAATCCTTTTGCTTAAGAATATGCTCGAGACTCCTGTGATCGGTAGAAATCGTGCACCTGGTACCGTACAGGTAGTGTCGCCATATCTTAAGCGCGAAAACAACAGCTCCCAGTTCTAAATCGTGCGTCGTGTAGTTCCGTTCATGAACCTTGAGTTGACGAGAGGCGTAAGCAATAACCTTGTCGCGCTGCATTAACACACATCCAAGTCCCCGAATGGATGCATCACAATAAACCACGAAGTCATCTGTGCCTTCTGGCAAAGAGAGGATAGGTGCGCTGCAAAGTCTATCCTTTAAGTGCTTAAAATCAGTCTCCTGGGGCTCTCCCCAGCGATAGGTAACACACTTCTGTGTCAGTAACGTAAGCGGCTGAGCAATCTTCGAAAAGTCTCTAATAAACCGTCTGTAGTAACCTGCCAGACCCAAGAATTGGCGTATTTTCGTTGGCGTATGTGGTGCAGGCCAGTTTCTGATCGAATCTACCTTGGATGGATCGACATGGATCCCATCCTTGTTCACTACATGGCCTAAGAAGTGGACTTCACGAAGCCAGAAGTCGCATTTCGAAAACTTGGCGTACAGCTGTTCCTTCCGAAGGAGTTCCAATATAAGGCGTAGGTGCTGCTCGTGCTCCTCCTGACTCTTGGAGTAAATCAGAATGTCGTCGATGAACACAATGACGAACTTGTCAAGATAGGGTTTGCACACCCTGTTCATAAGGTCCATAAATACAGCAGGCGCGTTCGTTAACCCGAACGGCATGACAAGAAACTCGTAGTGGCCGTAGCGAGTTCTGAATGCAGTTTTGGAGACGTCCTCATCCCGGACTCTCAGCTGATGATAACCAGACCTCAAGTCTATCTTCGAATAGTAACACGACCCTTGTAACTGGTCGAATAAGTCGTCTATGCGAGGAAGAGGATAACGGTTCTTCACCGTCACCTTGTTGAGTTCACGGTAGTCGATGCACATCCTGAACGTACCGTCTTTCTTTTTCACAAAAAGTACTGGAGCTCCCCAAGGCGAAGAGCTTGGACGAATGAAGCCCTTTTCCAAGAGCTCTTGCAGCTGTTTTGACAATTCTTCCAATTCTGATGGAGCTAGACGGTATGGTGCGCGAGCTATGGGTGCTGCTCCTGGAGCGAGCTCGATTTGAAATTCGACCTGACGATGAGGCGGTAATCCAGGTAAGTCTTCAGGAAATACCTGAGGAAAGTCACGTACGATTGGTATATCCTCCAATTTCTTTTCCTTTACTGATGTGTCTGTAACGAGTGCCAGAATGGCAGTGTGACCCTTACGTAAGCATTTCTGAGCCTTCAAGAAAGAGATGATGCCAACTACAGCACCACT
Organism: Helianthus annuus; assembly: GCF_002127325.2. Lineage (NCBI taxonomy): Eukaryota > Viridiplantae > Streptophyta > Magnoliopsida > Asterales > Asteraceae > Helianthus > Helianthus annuus. Next base: position 88,007,798 of record NC_035444.2, on the reverse strand, counting down.
CTTGTCGCCTTGGACTTCAAGTGGTTCTTGACCAGAACGAGGGATACGAATTATCTTCTCGCTGCATAAGATTTCTGCCTGGTGTTGGGATAACCAATCCATCCCAATCACGACGTCGAAACTACCCAAAACTATGGGAATGAGATCGATAGAGAAAGCTTGACCAGCTAGGATAAGATTACAACCCTGAACTACGTGCGTGGCTTCTAGACTTTTACCGTTAGCTAACTCTACTACATGTTTGGTGGGTAAAAGTGTTGGTGCACGTTTTAGCAGTTGACACATTTTCACAGACATATAGCTTGTATCCGCACCCGAATCAAATAAGATAGTAACATAAATATTGTCGAGGAGAAACTTACCCATAACAACGTTGGGATCGTTCACCGCGTCACCTCGACCTAGCACAAAAGCGCGTCCCCTAGCCTCGTTGCCGTTATTGTTGTTGTTCCCACCGTTGTTGTTCCCGTTGCCCTGGTTATTGTTGTTGCGATTCTGGTTCAACTGAGGGCAGTCGCGTTTGAAATGACCTTCAGCCCCACACTGAAAACATCCCCGGTTTCCACGCTGTGGCTGCTGCTGCTGGTTCTGTGGAGCTGGTTGCTGAGGCTGCTGATTCTGATTTGCAGGCCGTGGACTCCTACAGTCTTTGGCCTCGTGACCCATCTTAAGACACCTTTGACAACGACCCTTGTTACACGGGCCATTGTGATGTCTGTGGCAATTGTGGCACTTAGGTTGACTTCCCTGATATCTCCTCTGTCTGTGACCACCAGAGGATTGCTGACTAGGGCTCTGGTAGTGGTCAGTCTTCTGTTGCTGAGCTTGAGACTGAACGGATGCTGAACCTTTACTAGAATCTCCTTCCCACTTTCTTTTGCTGTCGCTAGTAGTAGCAGGAGTAGCTGAAGGAGTGACTGTAGCAGTAGCGTTGACACGCTTAGGCAGTTTATTCTGATCCACTGCCTGGTCGGTGATGCGATGAGCGAGACGCTGGATTTCCTGGATGTTGTCGAGGTTAGCCGAGGTAACGTGGCTCTGGATTTCCGGTGACAACCCCTTGAGATACATCTAGATGCGCTTGTATGGAGGGTCCACCATAGTTGGGCACAGTACGGCCAGCTCATTCGACCGTTTAGTATACGCTTCGATCTCTGATCCAACCATTTTCAAATTATACAGCTCGTCTTCCAACTTGTGAATATCTTCATGTGTACAATACTCCCTCTTGATAAGTTCCTTAAAATCGTTCCAGGGTGTGGCGTTAGCAGCTGCCAACCCCAGAATTTGCACCTGCGCGTTCCACCAGGTTAGCGCGATTCCTTCCAAGGTGCCAGTGGCAAACTTGACCTTGCGAGCCTCAGGGCACTCGCACATTTCGAATACTGATTCTAGCTTTTCAAACCAATGGAGGAGTCCCACTGCCCCCTCGGTGCCACTGAAAGAGTTTGGACGACAGTCCATGAAGTTCTTGAAAGTGCAGACAGGCTGCTGCGCGTGTTGCCCTGCTTGAGCAGCTGCAAGTGCCGCAGCAACTTGAGCTTGAACGAGAGCCTCTAGCTGGGCTTGAGTCATGTTGATTCGTCCAGACATGATCTTCATAGTAAAAATAACGTAAGTGAGAGTGGTTCGCGAGTAGGGCGATGACAGAAAAGCGTAAGCACGTAGGGATTCTCATGCTATAGTATCATGTGTATCTAAGCGTAATGCGAGCAAAGTTCTAAACAGTTCTAGCAAACAGGCAATAAACATAAACCTTATTACCTAGGATGTCGAGTCTTGCACGTGGAGCGAAGCGTCGTTGTGGATCGTTGAGAGCACTATTCTGGTTATAGTCTGGTTTTAATAAAAACGTTTTCCCATATTAAAACCAAGTTCTCTATAACCAATGGCTCAGATACCAATCTGTCACACCCCCAAAATCCACCCGCAGAGTACCACCGCTTGGAGGCGTGACGTGACCAGGATCAAGCCATCAATCATATCAAACATAGCAAGTATTAATAAAAGCAGTTAATGTAATTCGTCACGACATGATTGATGTTCAAAAACCAAACATTGTTTAAGTAGCGGAAGCATAGTAATGTAAACTCAAAATAGTTATAAGTTCAGATATCATTCGTGATCCGTATCCCACAACGACCTGCTCCTCCTTGTGCAAGCTCCATAATGTACCTAAGGTCCTGCAAGGCATGCAGCAAATAATCAACAAACTAGTTGAGCGAGTTCACAGAAAGTAAGTTCATAACATAGTGTATAAGTTTAGCTAGTGGGGGCTTCCCATACTAGTACGTACTAAAGGTAGGGGCTTCCCAAACCTTGTGTTTATATTACCGGTGGGGGCTTCCCACGTTTATCCTTACTAACGAGGGCTTCTCATTAGTGGTACTTACTAGACTAACTTCCAACCATGTGTTCTTCTTTACCGAGAACAGGAATACGTACTGGGTCCCGTAGGCTTTACGTGACGTGCCCTTCCCCGAGGACAGTGGTACGCGTGGGGGCTACGTAGGCTTTACGCAGCGTGTCCTTCCGACCCGGAAGACAGTAGAAGGTATTGGGTTACGTAGGCTTTACGTAACGTGTCCTCCCGACCCGGGAGACAAATGGCAAATACTGGGTTACGTAGGCTTTACGTAACGTGTCCTGACTATCCTGAGGACGATGGTCTATAGTCTAGTGAATGCGTAAGTACGAGTAACTCTTTCAATATCAACATATCCAACCCAATTCCCAACCCGGGAATCCCATGCCTTGGCTGTGTGAACTCACCTTGGTTTGCTCGGCAGATACACAAAGAGTACAGGTAGCAAGTAAATGGTCAACCACGTCCTATCATGGTTATTATACAAGTCAGGTTTTGACTAAGGTAAAACACGTATAACACTTGCAAGTTAACATGTTTTGAGCACGTATAGAACATAGTAACACTTAGCAGTCAAGAGCATAACTTGTGCGATCCAATGTCTAAGCCCAACAGACAATCAACCCAAATAACATTCAACCAATTCGTATAACGGCCCAATCTAAACAGTCCAGATTCTCAATCGGCCCAAATAGTAAACGCATACTAGTCCAATAACAAACAGTCCACAAATCCAATCATTTGGCCCAAACGATTGGGCCCGTGACAGTGTGCGTCCAAAATAATGTACGTGCATATTGGTCTCGAGTCGCAACGGGGATTACGAGTCGCAACAGGAGATTACTAGTCGCAACGGGAGATTACGAGTCGCAATGGTGATCTCGGCTTGTCATGGTTTGGTTACCAGTCGCAACATGACTCGCAACCAGGATCTCGGCTCGTGCTGATGCGGTCTCGAGTCGCAATCCGGACTCGCAATCTCGGTCCCGTGTGTGCCGCTTGTGCGATCAGTTTAATTGTCCGAGATTTAAGCTGTCAGTTACAAATCATATGCAGTTTCCTTATACAACAATTATCAATTAACACCAACCCACAAATCAATTAACCAAATTATCGATTAAACATGGTATTTTATCAAGAACTCTTATGAACCCTAATCCACCACAACATGAACAATATTCCAACATAACACTAATCATATAAACAGGCATCTGGAATCACTAACTTACACCCAAACAAGTCAATTAATTCATCCAAAACATTGTGTAACAATCCAGTCAAACAAGCATGCATTTCGGTTCAAATCATCCTCACCCAAAATACGATTAACAACCTAGATTGATTCATATATGCGATCCGATCAACAACACACAATTTACTACTATCACAAGCAATCATGTTAACAAGAATCCTCGGTTATCAAGCAATTATCTCTAATAACATCATTATACAAACAAAATCATAAAATCAATAACATTTATCACTAACCGGAAATAAGAGAGGGAACAAGGATGATCCAAGTAGGGAAAGATCTTTGCCGTCGGGTCCTAAGCAAGCCGAGAGAGAGAGATAGAGAGCAAGTAGGGTTTGTGTGTGTTATGTGTTTTGCAAAAACAATGAAATCAAACCCCTACTCTTGGTTTTGGTGTTTGCGAGTGGGGAGTGGGCCGAGCCCACTCGGTTGCCTAATGGGTCCGTGAACAAGGTGTGGCCCAAAAGGGGCTTGTGCACTCGAATGTAGTGTTGTGCGGTTCGGGTCATGATGTGCGGTTCAATTAATACACACATAAAACACACACATATTACAAAAATGCACATAACATAATCACGTAATTATTCGATTAATAACGTTCTCATAACCATGTATCGTTACACAAAGTAAGTCTAAAGTCCGAGTTGTCACATTATCCCCAACTAATTGGAAATTTCGTCCCGAAATTTGGTATGCACTCACTGAGGAAGCTAGGTAAGTTCAATCGTTCACTGGTTTTCCTGGGGTGTCACATCCTCCCCCCGTTGATCTGCCGAAATTTCGAAGTAGTAGCTTCAGTCTCAGTAGTGGTTGCATTGGTTCCGAATAACTGGGGGTACTTTTCTGTCATCCTGTCTTCGCGTTCCCAGGTGTACTCTGGACCACGTTTGGAGTTCCAACGAACTCGAACAAGAGGGATTCTCTTGCTTTTGAGGACCTTCACATCCCGGTCCGTGATTTCAACTGGTTCCTCGACGAACTGCAACCGCTCGTCAATAGTGAGTTCTTTGAAAGGAATGATGAGGTTTTCATCTGATAGGCACTTCTTTAGGTTTGACACATGAAAGACATTGTGAACTGCCCCGAGTTCAGCTGGTAGGTTTAGCTTGTATGCTACTTTGCCAATCTTTTCTATGATTTCGAATGGTCCGACGTACCGCGGATTCAGTTTGCCCCGTTTGCCAAAACGTACCACACCCTTCCAGGGTGAAACTTTTAGTAAAACCCGGTCCCCGACCTGAAATTCCAATGGCTTTCTACGCTTGTCCGCGTAGGCTTTCTGACGGTCGCGTGCTGCCGCCATGCGTTGTCGTATCTGTGCGATCTTTTCTGTGGCGTCCACTACAATCTCTGGACCCGTAATCTGACTATCCCCCACCTCTGCCCAACAGAGAGGTGACCGGCATTTACGCCCGTACAATGCCTCAAATGGAGCGGCTTGAATGCTGGTGTGATAACTGTTATTGTATGAGAACTCCACCAATGGGAGGTGCTTTTCCCAGCCGTTGCCGAAATCTATAACGCATGCCCGAAGCATGTCTTCAAGCGTTTGGATCGTTCGCTCAGACTGCCCATCCGTCTGAGGATGATATGCTGTGCTCATATCTAATCGCGAGCCGAAAGATTTGTGCATCGCTTGCCATAGTTCTGACGTGAATCGTGCATCGCGATCCGAAATGATAGATGTGGGCACCCCGTGCCTCGAAACAACTTCTTTAAGATAGACGTCTGCGAGAGTGGAGAACTTATCCGTTTCCTTTATAGGTAGGAAGTGTGCAGACTTGGTGAGTCGATCCACGATCACCCATATGGTATCATTTCCCCGCTGGGATCTGGGTAGGCCTGTAACGAAATCCATGGAAATTTCTTCCCATTTCCATTGCGGTATCTTAGGCTGTTGAAGTAGGCCCGCTGGTTTCTGGTATTCAACCTTGACTCTCGCACATGTCAAGCATTTTCCAACGTACGTAGCGATGTGGGCCTTCATGCTAGGCCACCAATAAATAGTGCTGATGTCGTGGTACATTTTATCCGATCCTGGATGTACGGAATAGCGAGACTTGTGAGCTTCATCCATTACAAGTTCGCGTAGACCGCCATAAAGTGGGACCCAAATACGCCCCGTTACATAGTAGGCACCGTCTGCCTTCTGTTCCATTTGCTGTCGTGAGCCGCGTAAGGCTTCAGCCTTGATGTTTTCGGGCTTCAATGCTTCTATCTGAGCATTTCGTATCTGTGTAGGAAGGCTAGACTGAATTGTAAGCTGTAGCGCTCGCACGCGCTTCGGTAAGGTGTCCTTTCGACTGAGGGCATCAGCCACAACATTGGCTTTGCCTGGATGGTATTTGATAGCGCATTCGTAATCGTTCAGTAATTCGACCCATCGTCGTTGACGCATGTTCAAATCCTTTTGCTTAAGAATATGCTCGAGACTCCTGTGATCGGTATAAATCGTGCACCTGGTACCGTACAGGTAGTGTCGCCATATCTTAAGCGCGAAAACAACAGCTCCCAGTTCTAAATCGTGCGTCGTGTAGTTCCGTTCATGAACCTTGAGTTGACGAGAGGCGTAAGCAATAACCTTGTCGCGCTGCATTAACACACATCCAAGTCCCCGAATGGATGCATCACAATAAACCACGAAGTCATCTGTGCCTTCTGGCAAAGAGAGGATAGGTGCGCTGCAAAGTCTATCCTTTAAGTGCTTAAAATCAGTCTCCTGGGGCTCTCCCCAGCGATAGGTAACACACTTCTGTGTCAGTAACGTAAGCGGCTGAGCAATCTTCGAAAAGTCTCTAATAAACCGTCTGTAGTAACCTGCCAGACCCAAGAATTGGCGTATTTCCGTTGGCGTATGTGGTGCAGGCCAGTTTCTGATCGAATCTACCTTGGATGGATCGACATGGATCCCATCCTTGTTCACTACATGGCCTAAGAAGTGGACTTCACGAAGCCAGAAGTCGCATTTCGAAAACTTGGCGTACAGCTGTTCCTTCCGAAGGAGTTCCAATATAAGGCGTAGGTGCTGCTCGTGCTCCTCCTGACTCTTGGAGTAAATCAGAATGTCGTCGATGAACACAATGACGAACTTGTCAAGATAGGGTTTGCACACCCTGTTCATAAGGTCCATAAATACAGCAGGCGCGTTCGTTAACCCGAACGGCATGACAAGAAACTCGTAGTGGCCGTAGCGAGTTCTGAATGCAGTTTTGGAGACGTCCTCATCCCGGACTCTCAGCTGATGATAACCAGACCTCAAGTCTATCTTCGAATAGTAACACGACCCTTGTAACTGGTCGAATAAGTCGTCTATGCGAGGAAGAGGATAACGGTTCTTCACCGTCACCTTGTTGAGTTCACGGTAGTCGATGCACATCCTGAACGTACCGTCTTTCTTTTTCACAAAAAGTACTGGAGCTCCCCAAGGCGAAGAGCTTGGACGAATGAAGCCCTTTTCCAAGAGCTCTTGCAGCTGTTTTGACAATTCTTCCAATTCTGATGGAGCTAGACGGTATGGTGCGCGAGCTATGGGTGCTGCTCCTGGAGCGAGCTCGATTTGAAATTCGACCTGACGATGAGGCGGTAATCCAGGTAAGTCTTCAGGAAATACCTGAGGAAAGTCACGTACGATTGGTATATCCTCCAATTTCTTTTCCTTTACTGATGCGTCTGTAACGAGTGCCAGAATGGCAGTGTGACCCTTACGTAAGCATTTCTGAGCCTTCAAGAAAGAGATGATGCCAACTACAGCACCACTCTTGTCGCCTTGGACTTCAAGTGGTTCTTGACCAGAACGAGGGATACGAATTATCTTCTCGCTGCATAAGATTTCTGCCTGGTGTTGGGATAACCAATCCATCCCAATCACGACGTCGAAACTACCCAAAACTATGGGAATGAGATCGATAGAGAAAGCTTGACCAGCTAGGATAAGATTACAACCCTGAACTACGTGCGTGGCTTCTAGACTTTTACCGTTAGCTAACTCTACTACATGTTCTCATAACCATGTATCGTTACACAAATTAAGTCTAAAGTCCGAGTTGTCACAATAACAGATGTCCGCCTCCTATCTTTGAGAGTTATTCCCCCAGGAAACCAAATGAGGAACGGGTAGACAAGGCTCTAAACACCAAATTAAAGTCTGAAATCACTGATGAATTACCAGACAATATTGATGTCACATTCACAGCGTCTGACACTGATCATGAGTCTGAGTTAGATAAGAGAGTTGTCGATCAGGTGTTGGATATGGATGAAGAGTCAAAGTCAGATAGTTCGAGTTCGTCTGAGAAGAGTCCGAGTTCACCGGTTAAAAGGGTTTACAATAAAGAATTCCTGTTATCAAAATCTAATTTGAATGACGGACCAATCAAAGTAGCATATACATTGAATGATTCAGACAAATTATATTCTGATGAGGAATTCCCAATAAGAAGTGTTAAACTGAGAAGATCAAAAAGGTTTTCAAATTAACAGAAATTAATGGGTTATGGTTGTGGTTATAGTTCAAGGATTCAACAAAGAGTAAACAAGAGTAAACAAGAAAATGGGTTATGGTTGTGGTTATAGTTTCCAAAAGAAACCAAACCATAATGGTAACCTCAAAAAGAAAGGTCTTGGTTTTAATTCGTCAGAAAATTATAAAAATCAGAAAACTTATAAACCAAAAACAAAATTTGTTTCAGGAAGAAGTTCAGAGGATGAACAGAAGAAACCGTTCTGGAAGCAGTCGAATCAAGAGTTTCTTGCTGAAGTAAAGAAGAATGTGAGAAAGTTTGCTCAAAGAGTTGACAGAAGAACCTGTTTCAAATGCCAGGAAGTTGGACACATAGCTTTGAATTGCCCCAAGACCAACTACCAAAAAGAGGGAGTTTCTTCTAACTCTGTTTTGAGAAAGACTTGTGTTGATAAGAAAGAACAACCTGTGAAAAATGTTAAAAAAGTTTGAAAATTCTACTTCTGAGGAAGGAGAAAGTTCAAAAAGGTTTTACAAAAGAAGAGGTGATTTGAGTAAACAGAAGTGGGTGGTTAAAACAGATAGTTGTTCTGACAATGAATCTGATTCCATAAAATCAGAGGAGTCATTGGTTGAGAAAAAGATTGTGAGTTCGGTTCCAGAAGTGAACGATGAAAATTTTCCTCAATTGTCAAAGGAAAATCTGATGTCGAAAGTGGGAAAGGTAGAGATCTCAAATCAATTCTTCGTTGATAAGGGAGAATTTGATGTTGAGAAGGCTTTCAATGGGAAAGTCAAACATATCTTTGGAAAGATGGTTGATAGGAAGGTAAATGGTGCTAAAGAGTTTTACAAATCAAAATGTTGGTGGGATAGATGTGTTCCAAAATCACCCAAGGCTGGTCAGGCTTGGGTGGACATTATGTTTGATTAAACACCTGACTTGCCGGAGCTCCCAGGTTGGTAAGAGTGGAGCAGGAATCGGCATCATTCTTGAAATGTTTGTTTGGTAAATCTACAGGTGATATCTTTAAATTGTTATATTTTGATTTACAAGTGATTATGGTTGGTGAGTGATGTTGGACCGTTCTATGACCCAAAAAGTCAGTTAAGGCAGTTCATCTTTGCGTATAAAGGCGGAATCAATGTACACAAAGTAACAACAGCTTTTCCTCTTTAATTCCTTCTTTATTGATGCTTTCTGAATCGATTTTGACAGAGTTTCGTTACCACAAGCATGACCTGATTTCGCTCTAAGTTACAAATGAAATCACACATGGAGGTATATATAGTTGGTCTGATTTCGCTTGTGGCATGACATATGAGCGAAATCCCATGTGATGTATAAGCTAAATCACCTAAAGACCCTAAGAGCGAAATCTCTATGACCTAATAAGCGAAATCACCTCTAACTATGTACACATGAGTGAAATTACAACATTAAACCCTAATTTGACTTTCAAGCTCCAATCTAACCTATCTTGACCTAAGACTTGATACAAACGTAGTCAACAGACATTCCGTGCACCAACAGACTCCCCCTTGGATGTTGATGAAGTCTTCGGCTCCGAGTCTTCAGTCTTGGTCTTTTCTCCAACTCTGTCTTCTCATCATAAACTCTCTATCTTCACAGGTTCAGGATCTTGTCATGGCTGCATCTTCAGACTCCCCTTTGATTGTTGATCCAGACTCCCCCTTTCACAGACTCCCCCTCTCAGTATACTAGGATCTGAGGTCTTGATCTGGTTCTAACTTTGACAATTAGCTCTCGTGGGAATGATGAAGTCCAAAACCTGTGTCTCAAACATCAATCATTACAAACTTATCTTTTCACAAAAACACACAATCTATCAGTACTAGAAATCCACTCAAGTATTCAGGTCCAAGTTAACGACCCTGATTACTCAATTAATCTACCAAGTCCAATTTAATGACCTTGGTTGATCTTTTGACAATACAGACTGATTTTGTAAAACATTTTCAAACGTTTTCTGAAAATATAACAAGCATCAAATTCATGAACTTGTTTTAACTTTTCAGCAACTCAAACTCTATCAAAGTAAACTCTCCTCATTCTTCAGCTCAGAACTTTTCCTGCATCTGCTTCAACCTTTGAGAATCCAACAATTAACTCTCCACTTTGGTTTGTCAAAAATAAAGCAGAAATAAAATCTTTTTGGATTTTAATAAAGTGTTCTAAACTAAGAAATGAAATACAGAAAACTTAAATTGCAGAAAATAAATAAATTAAACTATTTACAAACATAATTTTTTGGTGAGTGTGTCAGGGAATCATATCAGCTTTTCAGACAAATCACAAGTACCGTTAAGCTTCATTTCATACTCAGACTTAAACAATTCACCTCGATTGTCGATATACTGATCCATCTTAAATTCTCACACAGATTTCAATCTATTCAGGATACGATTTAGATTTCTTATGAACTTAGCTCATTCATGTGTCCCACCTCTTGAATATACTCCCGTATCCAGAATCCCAGATATCCAGTCTTACAGGTGAGTATACCACATATGATATCTGTCAGGGGTTAAATGCTAGGGCCGTGAGAGCTCAGGTCGATACTTCCGTATACGCAGAGAGATGACGGCTTCGACTTTTCAGTGTGTCCCCTTTAGAGGATCTTTTAGTTACAACAACAGTGACTATCAATTTTATTGTTTCATCAGCTTGCTGAGGGCGATGCTGTGTTTCAAGCATTTGCAGAAAGTATTATTCGGGGACTAGGTCAGAACTTCCATTCAGCAGAAGTCCCGGAATAATACCCCAGATATCACTGAGTATAAAGACCTAGTATCTCAGAATATGGGACCTTTCAAATGAGATTTCAGGGGTTACCTATATATCCAAGTAGTGTTCCCCACAAATTACGCAAGTTTGAAATTTTAGGTTTATATCCCGAATAAATCTACTAAATGTGCGAAAACCTATCGACACATCATTAGTGAGACTGTTTAACTCATTTAATCTTTACAATTCTTTTAGCATACTGTAATTGTCTAGCCGATGTACTATCATTTTCCCTTTTTACACAAGCTCTTTTTCAGTTTTGTATTGTTTTTGGATTTTGAAAATTTTATCATGTTTTTGTATGTTTGCATTTTTTACTGTTTTTGTATTTTCTAAAAAATAAACTATATACATCTACTCCCCCTAAATACCAAAACAAGTAAAAAATCGACAAACCATTGCAGATTGTTTCTCATCTTCATCCGCAATAGTACTCTCATCAACACCAATTATGCCATCCGACACCGAAAGAAGCTTCATACCATTCAGTTTTAACAAATATTTAAACCGATTTTTATCAAAAGCTTTGGTATGTAAATCAGCTTTTTGTTCGTCCGTGTGGATTTTCTCAATTCGTATCAACTTTTTCTCGAAGCAATCGCGAACAAAGTGATGACGAATCTCTATATGTTTAGTTTTAGCGTGATGTACTGGATTCTTTGTTATATTTATAGCGGCCTCATTATCAACAAAAAGAGGTGTGTTAAGAAACTGCAAACCGTAGTCGCGCATCTGTTGCTGTATCCAAAGAATCTGAGAGCAGCAACTGCTAGCAGAAACTTACTCCACTTCACATGTAGATAACGCCACAGACGTTTGTTTCTTACACTGCCAGGTAACCAATCTAGGTCCAAAGAACTGGCATCCTGCAGTCGTTGATTTTGTATTGACTTTGCAGCATCCGAAATCCGAATCGGAATACCCTTCGAGCGTAAAGTCGCCTTTTCTAGGATACCACAACCCCAATGTAGGAGTTCCCTTCAAGTAGCGTAATATCCTCTTCACAATAATCATGTGCGAAGCTCTCGGGTTAGATTGATATCTTGCTGCGAGGCACATTGGGTACATTATATCAGGACGTGAAGCAGTTAGGTACATCAAAGAACCTATCATGGAACGGTAGAATGTTTCATCAGCCCTGTCTCCGGTGAGATCTGGGTGAATCCCATTATTTGTAGCAAGTGGGGTAGCAGCTGGAGTAGAACTTGACATTCCAAATTTCTCTAGAATATCATGCACATACTTCGTCTGATGAATGAAAATTCCCTCAGGTAGTTGTTCAACTTGTAGACCCAGAAAGAATTTCATCTCCTCCATTGATGACATTTCGAATTTTTGCTTCATCACCTGTTCGAAATCTTTGCATAGATTCTCATTTGTCGACCCAAAGATTATATCGTCCACATAAATCTGAACTATCAGAAGATGTCTGTCGACCTCTTTAGTGGAGAGAGTGACATCCACTTTTCCACGTATGAAACTGTTGGCTAGTAGGTGTTGAGACAAAGTCTCGTACCAAGCTCTCGGAGCCTGGTGTAAACCATACAACGCTTTGTCCAATAAGTAGACCTTGTTTTTGTGGATTGGGTCGGTAAAGCCCGGCAGCTGACCGACATAAACCTCCTCTTTGACCTTCCCATAAAGAAACACCGATTTTACATCCAAGTGATATACTTTGAAGTTCTTCCAAGACGCAAATGCAAGGAAAATTCTGATTGCCTCTAGTCATGCCACAGAAGCATAGACTTCTGTAAAAACAATCCCTTCCTGTTGACTAAAGCCCTGAACAACGAGTCGAGCTTTGTTCCTTACAACAACTCCTCTGTCGTCTCTCTTACACTTGAATACCCATTTTGTATTAATTTTCCTTTGACCATCCGACAAATCCACTAACTTCCACACTCCCAACTTTTCAAACTGACTTAACTCTTCTTGCATTGCAATGACCCAAGAGTCTTTAGTAAGCGCCTCTTTGTACGTTCTTGGTTCGATCTGCGAGATAAAACAACTTAATGCAAATTCAGTTTGTAAAGGTGCTACTGTAGAATAAAAACATGTTAAGCCCTGGTCGATTTGACGTCTCGTGCGAACGCCTGAATGCAATTCTCCTATGATTAACTCCTCTGGATGATATGAAAGAGTTCGCGGCATTACTTCGCTTGGAACATCCACATCACCTTCCAGATTAGTAAAATTTTGATCTGCACCTTGTTCACCAATTTGGTTTGTTTGACTTAAATCCTGAATCTGCTCCCCCTCTGAATCGGAATCCCCATGATAAAAAACTGGCATGTTCTCAGATTCTTGATTATCATTCTGAACCGTCTGATTATCTTGAGCAACTTCATTCTGTTGGACATCATCATGTTCACCAGCATTACTCGGACCTGCTTCATCATCATTTGAAGTTTCCTGTGGTCTTCTAGAATACTCAGCTGGAAACCTTTGCTGTGACTCGCATTCGCGCAAAATATCCAACTCGTCAAAGAAATCTTCTTCTTCTTCTTCTTCCATCATGTCAAATGATTCCCACAACTTGTCATAATGATATCGCCATGAATCTCCTGGACTTTGTGGCGGCATAGTATAACCTTGACATTCAACATTTGCAGCTTCAATAATTCGCTTCTCACTTGGAACGAAGACACGTCGCGTAGGACTTGAATATCCAACAAATATACCCTCAATGCACTTCGGACCAAACTTTCCATAAGGCTCTATAACTGTACAGGGTGACCCGAACGGTTCTAGATACTTCAAATTCGGTTTGCGGTTATTGATCAGCTCAAAGCATGTTTTGTTGAACTTCTTGACAGTGAGAACTCTGTTAAGCGTATAGCATGCGGCGGAAACAGCTTCAGCCCAAAAATTAATTAGTAACTTTGAATCTGCGAGCATCGTTCTAGCCGTCTCAATTAGTGTCCGGTTTTTGCGTTCTGCAACTCCATTCTGCTGCGGAGTGTACGGAGCACTAAACTCATGCAAAATACCTCTTTCATCACAAAATTCTTCCATTTTGTTGTTCTTGAACTCAGTACGATTATCACTTCGAATTCTTTTGATACGCCTTTGGTACAGATTCTCAATCTTCTTGAACAACGCCATCAAACTGTCAAACGTTTCGTCTTTCGTCTTCAAGAACGAAACCCATGAAAATCGAGAATAATCATCAGTAACCACAAGACAATATTTATCACCCGTAATACTCTTGACATTCACTGGACCAAACAAATCCATGTGAAGTCTCTCCACGGGTCTTGAGACTGAATTGACTTGCTTTGTAGGATGTTACTTTTTCTTCTGCCAGCCTTTAACACAGCTAATGCACTCCCCTTCCAGATGAAAACCTTTGACATGAACTCCTGTAACCAAATCGTTGTGCACTAAATGATTCATTTTTCAAAGATGTATATGTCCCATCTTCCGGTGCCACAATCTCGATTCTTTTTCAGTTGCTCTGGACACGAAACAATAAGCGTGACCCGTGGTTGTAGTAGCAACGCTCATATCCAACACGTACAGATCATTAACTCTCAGTGCCCTCATGATAATCCATTCCTCAAGGATAACAAATCCTGGTTTAAAGATCAAACATTCTTTATCAGTGAAGTGAGTGGTATACATCCTGTCACAGATCTGCGAGATACTCAGCAGATTGTTCTCCAGCTCAGCAATGTAGTTAACTCTTTCAAACGTCACAATCCTGTTGGATGACGTTCCTTCACCAATAATCCTTCCTCCTTGATTACCCGCAAAACCAACATAACCTCCATTGATATTCTTCACATCATATAACAACGCAATCTTCCCTGTCATATGTCGAGACGCTCCACTGTCCATAATCCAGCGTGAAACTAATCTCGGAAGATCCTGCACATATAAGAATATGATTCAAAACTTCAATAAGGATGCCGATTCTTGCTTCGCGATCAAGGAAGCTCTGGAAATTCAAATTGTTTAATCGAACATTGTCCACCCAAGCCTCATCAGCCTTGGGTGTAACCTGGACAGTTTTAACTCTCGCAACTTGAATTTTAAAGTTTTCAGCCTTCATAGGTGGAAAATTTGCATCATAATCAATTGGAATTGAATCCTCATAAGGTGAAATCTTTTTCTCAGTTTTAGGTTTCCAAACTTGTTGAGATAATGCTACCCATTTGTAAAATTTGTCATTTTTAGGTACCACTTTCTTTACGGGTTCATTTTTCACTTTGATGTTGTCATTTTTCACACTCTTTTTCTCAACAACCATTGGTGCTTTACCCTTCACCTCAACTTTCTTCTGTTGAATCTTCACAGTTTTAGTCTTAGGGTTCATGTTGGTACACTTTCGTGCAATGTGACTAACTTGATTACATCTGAAGCATGTTCGAGTATCAACCACTCGACTTGTGCCTTCAGACTGAGCCTGTGAAGCTCTCTTCTCAAAGAACTCTTCATTTGATTTTGAAAAAATTTCTTTCTCTTCATCAGCAAGTGAACTCGAACTGTTCACAAACACCTTCTTTTCAACAAACCTCTTGTTTTGAACATTTCTTCTCTGATAATTCTTACCACCCTGATAACCACCCGACCAATTGTTTCGTTTTTTATTATTATTAAAACGTGGTGGAATAACTGGTTTCTTGTTGTATGATTTATCTTTTTCAAAGTTCATTTGTCTCTTTGTTTGACTCAGATTGTTCACTTCTGACAACTCAACCTCAACCAATTTGAAAACATTTGTCAATTTGTTCATGTTTACATTCTCAATGGGAAACTCTGAATCCGAAAACAACTTATCTGAACCCAACATCTTGTACATGACAAGATTTGATTCTTCATTTAAGTTGTTCTTGGACTTTTGTTTCGGAATGTATTTGTCCAAGAAACATCCATCTTCCTTAGTAGTGTCACTGTCTGTTTTTAGCACATTTTCAACAACACTTTTTACAACCTCATTTTGGACACTAACATCATTGGAAGATGTGAACGTGACATCAATTGATTCAGGAAGTTTCACTTCACTTTCTTCTCCAATTTCAACCAACCCGATTGCTTTTTCGTGTAATTATCTAAAATTGGCGGTGGAACTCTATGAAAACCCACCCCAGTTCCATCAGAATAAACATCTTTGCCAGCTTTGTTTTTCCTGATGGGTTTGGGAACAGTGTGTTGCAAAACAAAGCTTGCGGAGCTGTAACTATTAAGCTTCAACTGGATTCGCTCGTTTTCGATTACAGCCTCTTGAACTTTAAGTTTCAGTTTAGCGATTTCATCCAGTTGTTGGTTGATTGATTCTTCTTTTACTCTAAGCACTGCTTTTAGTTGAATGTTTTCTTTATAAGTTTTACCATTTCGATCATCATTATCTTTCATTGTGCTTTTGAGTTTTTCAAACTTCTCAGATATCTGACGGTTTTCAAGAATTAACTTTTCAATTTCTTGTTTAATTCTTTCATGATCAATTTTATCATTTTCAATTAGGTTAGTTAATTCTTTTATCCGTTCAGTTGAAGCTTTAACCCTTTTGTCACGATCAAGAATTCGATTCTCAACGTTTCTGACTTTTGTTGTCAGATCATCAACTTTCTTTCCGTTGAGATATGTGACTGTATTACAAAATTTGCACTCTTTGATGCAATTTTTGCAATCAACATTTCCATCAATTTGCTTACCTGACACATTTGTTGACAAGTTTGAACTGACCTGGCATTTTGACTCAGACACGGAGTTAGAGTCTACCTCAAGTGCCTTAGCAGCCAGCACTTTGTCAGCCATTTTTCCGAGGTTTTCAGCAGTTAATTCCTGCGTTGTGTCAATAACCCCAGTATCAATTTTCTTTGACTTCTCTTTCTCTTCTTTCTCCTTCTTCTCTTTCTCTTCTTTCTCTTTCTCGTCTCCAGTTCCCCACCATTTATTCTGCCAATAATCATCCTCATCTTTGAACTCCTTGATTATGGCTTCCAGATCAAGAGTTTTGTCACCGACCGCAATATTTCCATCTTGATCAAGATAACACTCCCTGTCCGGATCCCATCTTCTTGCTCTCTTCACTACTAAATAGATACCAGATATTCTAATTATTATGTTTTCAGCCAACATTTTTCTGTATTTGTACTTCTGCTCTTCAGTTCTGTTGTCCTTCCACGGAACAGGTTCATTCTTTGCCATGAAAGTGTAACCAACACTAATCTTCCTCTGGTAGAACCTCTTCACTCCAATCATACCCTTCGTCATCGTAAATTACTGCAAGAGCTCTAGATTTCTATTTGTTGTCTTCAACCTGCTTCAATCTAGGCGGCTCAGATTTATTCTGGTGATCAATTGCCTTCTTGTAGTAATCCTCTCTGAATGGGTTCTTGGAGTCATCAGCATATGCGTTTCTGCATTCTCGCTTGAAGTGACCTTTCTGCTTACACTTGAAGCATGTCACCTTGGACTTATCAAACCCCAGCTTGGTAGATGGACCACCAATTGTCTTCCTGCCGGTTATTTCCATGAAACGCTGAGCTCGACGAACAACACTGGCCATGCACCACCTTATGTCAATTAGTTCCACTTCTTCAGGATCTATTTGATCATAGTCCTCTTTCGTTAGGTTGGTGTTGCCTATCTTCCCAGCTACAAGGCTTTCATAAGATTCTAACACTGACGCCAAGAAAACCATCTGCTGCTTAGCCGACTCCTCGTCAAAATTCTGAGCATTCTTTAAATCTATTGCAATGTTACATTGAAAACGATTCTTTGCATCAGAATGACTTGCAGATGATGAAGATCCACTGTGATTACCACTGTGATTTCCACTGCTTTGACCACTTTGACTTTCTTTGCTAGTTGTGGACACATTCTCAGCAGAAAACGTAGTCTTGGGAGAAGTTGCTTTTGGCATCATGCTTTTTGGATAATACAAATCCAAATTCTGCTGGTAGGATGAGTGATTGACTTTGAAAGTCTTCTTTAGTTCCAACTCATGACTTTCGAGTTTCTCAATCAGCAAATCTACAGTCAACACTTCTGGCTCTTTGATAGTATTTTTTAGCATCAGCGCATAATATCGCCAATCCATTTCGTCTGGCAATGAATCAAACAATTTGTCTACTAGCTCATCTTCAGGATACTTAATACCATATCTAGCTAGTTCCAGCTTCAAGTGTCCAAACCTCTCCATCATTTTTGAAACTGATTCATTCTTTAAACACCCAAACATATCAAACTCTTTCCTAAGTAGTTTCATTTTGTTTTTCTTGATTTCTTCACTACCTATACATTTCTTTTCTAACTTTTTCCAGAGATCTTTTGCATTTAAATAATCAATCAATGAGATTATGTCCTCCCGGACGGACTGAAATAACAATGCCAGACATTTTTGCTCAGCCACAAATGATTCAATCTCCTCAGCTGATGTTAAAGTTTCACCATTTTTGTTTCCATTCTGATAACCGTTTTTTAGACTCTTCCAGCTGGGAAATGCAAATGCCATCAACCAATCTTCAAACTTTCTTGACCACCGACTATATTCCTCGATAGCCATTAGCTTTGGAGGTTTATTGAAGGTTCCAAAGGCACTTTCAGATTCCCAAGCTTCCGTTAACTTTTTCTTCGCATTTGGCGGGTTCTCATTCGCATTGCTAGACGAAGTATCGTCGTTTCCAGAATTTCCAGAGAATGCATACATGTCGCTAAACGGGTTCAAGAAAATATCATCCATCTTGAATGTAACTGCAAAATCAGCAAACACTTAGAAAAATTTTTGAAGTTTTGAAAAATGTACACTCGAGTGAAATCAGTATATGACTGATAAGTGAAATCAGTAAATAACTGATAAGTGAAATTAGCACTATGACACAAAAACGAAATCAGTTGTAATGACTGATAAGTGAAATCAGACTTTGACAGATAAGCGAAATCAGAACTATGTCACAAAAGCGAAATCAGCAGGTTATGTCCTTAAGAGCGAAATCAGACAATGAATGTCCTTATGAGCGAAATTATGGTGACATTTAAGCGAAATCAAGAAACTTTATGTTCTTAAGAGTGAAATCAGAAGGTATCTATAAGCGAAATCAGGCACTTATAAACGAAATCCTTCGATGTCCGTAAAAGCGAAATTAGGTTTTTAGCTGATTTTTACCATTTTTAAGTCGTATTTTAACCTGATTCTTTCTAGGGTTTGTTATTACTATGTTTCACACGTTATACTCGAATTTCAGGCCATTTCAACCGTAGGAACTAGTTCAAATCAGAAAAGTATGAGAAGAAGTGTGTAGAAATGAGAGAATTCGGTAGAATCAAGCTGTAGTAGTATGAACTCCTCGTTCTGAGCTCTGATACCACTTGTTGGACCGTTCTATGACCCGAAAAGTCAGTTAAGGCAGTTCATCTTTGCGTATAAAGGCGGAATCAATGTCACAAAGTAACAACAGCTTTTCCTCTTTAATTCCTTCTTTATTGATGCTTTCTGAATCGATTTTGACAGAGTTTCGTTACCACAAGCATGACCTAATTTCGCTCTAAGTTACAAATGAAATCACAAATGGAGGTATATATAGTTGGTCTGATTTCGCTCTTATGGCATGACATATGAGCGAAATCCCATGTGACGTGTAAGCTAAATCACCTAAAGACCGTAAGAGCGAAATCTCTATGACCTAATAAGCGAAATCACCTCTAACTATGTACACATGAGCGAAATTACAACATTAAACCCTAATTTGACTTTCAAGCTCCAATCTAACCTATCTTGACCTAAGACTTGATACAAACGTAGTCAACAGACATTCCGTGCACCAACAAGTGAACCTGTAAGTGGTTGAAAGAGGTTTTCATTAACAAGTGGTTAATCAAGGTCATTAAGTTGAACTTGATTGGACTATACATACAAGTGGTATTTTGGAGTACAAATGATGAGTTTATCCCCTAACCTACAAATGGTTTGAAAAACAACAAAACTATTTTTCCGGAAAAACCTTTTGATTAAAACAAATTAAGTGTTTTGAAATCACAATGGGAAAATAGTGTGTTGTGAGGGGGAGTTCTGATTGTTTATGCCGAGTGGATGGAGATTTGAAGTGATTTGATATCAGTTGTCAATTTGTTTGTACAGTTTGTTTTCAAATTTTCTTTTAAATGTGTTTGCATTTTAGGGGGAGTAAAAATTTCACAAAAAATCCAAAAACATTAGAAAAATTTGAAAAAGCCAAAAACATGATAAAATCAAAAATGAGTTTTGTTGTATAAAAGAGGAAATGATAGTACATCAGTGGACGATCACGGCATGCTAAAGAATTGGAAAGTTAAATAGTGATAAACGGTCTCACTGATGATGTGTCTGTAGGTTTTTGCACATTTAATAGATTGTGACGAGATATAAACCTAAATTTCAAACTTGCTTAATTCGTGGGTAACATTTCTCGGATATATGGGTAACCCCCGAAATCTTGTTTGAAGGACCCCTTATTCTGAGATACTAGGTCTTTATGCTTAATGATATCTGGAGTATTATCCTGGGACTTCTGATTTTGCAGAAGCAATGGCCTAGTCCCCAGATAATACTTTCCGCAAATGCTTAAAAAAGCGCCGCCCTCAACAAATCGATGAAACAATAAAATTGATAGTCGTTGCTGTTGTAAAAAAAGATCATCTAAAGGGGACCCACCAAAAGTCGAGCCGTCATCTCTCTGCTGAACGGAAGTTCTAACCTGAGCTCTCACGGTTTCGCATCTAACCCCTTACAGATATCATCTAGGTATACTCACCTGTAAGACTGAATATTGGGATCTGGATACGAGAGTATATTCTGAGGTGGGACACGCGAATAAGTTTAAGTCTCTAAAACATTAATCTCGTATCTCAAAACAGTTGAACTTAGTGTGAAAATTTAAGTGGATCAGTATACTGACAATCTAAGTGAATTGTTTAGAACTTAAAATGTTTAAAGCTTAACGGTGTTGGTGATTTGTCTCATAAACTGATATGATCCTCTTTTACAAACTCACAAAAATATTGTATGTAAACATTTCTTTATTGCTTTTCATTTCGTTTATTTCTCAAAATTCCAAAAAGATTTTCGGTGTGTTTTAGCATATAAATTTTGAAAAATCCAAAAAGATTTTAGACAACTGATATTGAAAAGCTGATTTTCAAAATTCCGAGTGTTGAACATGATGAACAGGTTTGGGTGAATATGATTGAAAAGTTTTTCAAAGAAAAATTTTATTGTAAAAATGATTTTATGAATGATTACTGTTATTCTGATTGTATATTGATAGAAGGGGAGTCAGTGTTGGTGCATAAAATTTTTAAAATTTGTTAATATCTTATTTTTATGAATCTTATGTTTTGAGTAGAGGATTTGCAGGAAAGCCTGGATTCTGATTCAGAATAGCGAGCCAGGTTGTGATCCTGATGCTGTAAAAGTCAGACTACGATCCCAACATGTTTTGAAGGGGAGTCTGTTAGAGAA
Organism: Helianthus annuus; assembly: GCF_002127325.2. Classification (NCBI taxonomy): domain Eukaryota; kingdom Viridiplantae; phylum Streptophyta; class Magnoliopsida; order Asterales; family Asteraceae; genus Helianthus; species Helianthus annuus. The sequence continues at coordinate 87,986,469 of NC_035444.2, read as the reverse complement.
AGACTTTGAAGGTGCAAGAGATAGAGAAAGAATTTGGAGGCCCGAAGACTGATAAAGACCGAAGTTTGAGAAGACTCGACACTGAAGCCTCGTCAGCATTTGAGGGGGAGTCTGTTGGTGCATGCATCTGTCGACTATGTCTTGGATCGAGTCTTAGACTTAGAATGTTAGATCAGGGCTCGTTGTACGAGAAAATGTCAAAGTGTAGGTTGTATAGATGTTGATTTTGCTCCTAGCAGCACATGGCTGATTTCGCTCCAACCTACATTTGTAGGTGATTCCGCCCGGAATCTTAAGAGCTGATTTCGCTCCTAATGTCTTGTGTCTCTATGAGCGAAATCAGGACCCAATATATAGGTGTCTCTGAGCGAAATCAGGGGGAACTCTCTTGTTTCCGGTACCAAAGTGCTGCCGAAGTGCTGTTTGACTGTAAAGCTGTGAAATCATCAATACAAGGAAAATTTAAGTGATACTAGCTGTTTTTCAAGTCCGTTTCTTAGTTTCCACATCTGAAATGGATTAGAGCTCTTCCGATTAACTCGTTTGGGTCAGCACGCGATCCTATATTGGCTACCCGTGACGGATCTTGCTAAATCCTCCATGGGCCGCCATGGACTCAAATCCGCGACCAAACCCTTTCAGCTCATATTTTGGGCGGGTATTTGGTTTTGTTTGAGTTTTAAACTTGGTTTCTTGTATTAATTGTGCACCAAACCCAACCCTAATGCTTCCCTATAAAACCCACACCACTCCCACACATTTTTCACTTTACAAACCACAAATTCACTCTCAAATCACTCCATTTCCAGCTGCAAATCAGAAGCAAACTCAGATTCATTCCAAGTTACAAAAACTAGCATAACTTCTTCATCTCTTGTCCGTTTCACTCGATTCTTTTTCCTACATGCTTGGATTAACCCTAGCAACATTTCCATAGATTTTCCTTGGAAAACCAGAGCCTGGAACGTCATCAAAAGGGCTCCAAAGTGGGCTGTTTGTTTCTATTTTCATTTAATCTTTGTTAAACTTGTGAAAACTTGAGGAAACTCATCTCAAACCTATGTCCTTACGCTTATAACCACATCTATGGTTAGTTAGGCTTAAAAACAAGGTTAAGACATTCAAAATCAGAGGTATAAACCTCACAAACTTTCTATTTTCTTCAAGGGTTTAACCCACAAGTGATGTTCAAGCTTAAGACTTGATGAATGTGGAATTTAGGATTAGCTTGGGCTATCCTACTTGAAAATCCACACATTGCTTGATGTTTTCTCATAGATTAGTTGTTCATATTCTATTGTTTCTTGTAAGTTCATGAGCCTCCTTGAATGTTCATAACATCAAGTGTAGTGGTGAACATCTAGAGGTACCTAAATGGAAGACTTGTTCTTCCTACCTCCTACATGAATTCTATGACACCAAAGGGGTTCCTAAATGGAGGATTCATCCTCCTACCTCATGCTTGAACTATTGAACTATTGGACATATTAATGTATAATACATAACTTATGTATACTATCCTACGTTTGAACCTTTGATGATGAAATTGTGTTCATTTGTCAAAGTACTAGATTACATCATCTAAGACCTAAAACTTGTTATGATTCTAATGGGTGTTCTACCCATGAAAACATTCTAACCCTTGGGGTTTCATAGTGACAAAAAAGTATTATGTATTAAAAGATGATTACTTTCATATGTTTATATTCTTATGTTTTAAATTTCGAATCTCGACTATAAACATAACTTGAACTTTAACCCTTATACCTTCGTCCTCCCAATCTCTTACACTCGTCAACACTTGGATAATCGGAAGGTTAAGCAATATTGTGACTATACTTGACCCATTTTACCGTTTTCACACTTTTGGGTGTAACATGTTTTATATACAAAACACACTTATTATACATATTCTTATGCAAATACATAAACAAACAATCCAATACATGCTTACTATTTGTTATGCTTGATTCATGCTTTCTGGGTGATTCTTATGTGATGAACTTGTCATTAGCTTCGTACAAGCCTCCACTTAACATGTATAGCGCTATAGGAGTAACGTACCACCCGTGAACGAGAGGTCATGTTAGGTTTATTCTTTCATAGTTGCGTAAACAGAGGGTTAACTTGTTAATCGCATGCCAGTTTATACGTTAATCTTGAAAACTAGGTTTGCCATGTGGATTGTTCCTTATCATTTTTATACTTATATACTATGCACCAAACTTGTATGGTCGCCAATACTTTTGTATTGAACTACACTTTTAAAACATGTTGCAGGTTTAGCGATGATGTTGGTGATGCATGGAATCTAGTAGGATGCTTAGATACACACTTTAAACTTGTATTCTTATTGTATTGTCTTTCGTTATTTATGTTGTATTGTTTCAAATCCTGGTAATTGACTCTTTAGAATTGAAATGAAAATTTATTATTTAAAACTTCTCATAAATAGTGTTATGAAGTCTCTTGCAATCTATTTCGTCTCACTCTGATGTTTCCGCCATCGGTTGGGGTGTGACAGATTGGTAACAGAGCCATAACTATAGGGAATTAGGAAAAGTAGGAATGTGTTTACCTAGTCTATAGTTTTAGAGCCTTATTCTTATGTTTTGCTTGGAACTACATGCATGCCACTTTATGTGTTTCTTATTTATTCTCTTTGAGCGTTTTAAACATATATGTCGTTTTATCCTTATGTATCATACTTGACATGCTATTCTTATGTGTTAATACATGTTTTATTATGTGTTAATATTTGTTTTAATATTTCATTCTTCATGTGCCATTCTTGACATGTTTATAATTGTTTGTTTAATCTTCAACATACGCTTTTCCTCAAACATTTTACTCGACTATTCTAAATCCACAAACACACGTATTATACAAACGAGACAACTTCACCAAAATAGGCGTGAAACCCACAATTTGGTGAACGACTCTCAATCTACCTATTCTTTTTACACAAGAATCGTCATCAAGTTAGGAGTGAAGTCCTCATCTTCATGAAGAATTTCAATTTCAAATTCTAGTGGAACCTCTCAACGTGTCAAAATTAAATTTTGACCCGACGAGTACCAACCACACTTACGGTACGAAATCATCAAGTTAGGGGTGAAACCCGCATATTGCCAACTAGTCCCACTCCTTGATTTTTACAAATCCCGCCAAGTCTTGAATTTTCGATTGAATTGGGACATGTAGTAACCGGAAGGGTGAATACCATTAACCGACGTGTCGGCGAGAGTATACCACCTATTAGGCCAAAGCATGCTTCTCAAATTCAAAAGACTTTTCGACCACTTTGGTTAGTCAACGTTCCGTTTTGGAACCATCCAAGTTTTAATCAAATTTACGTTTTATTATTCTCGATCATTTATGATACAATTCCCCCTGTTTCGAATTCGAATTATTTTGAGATTTCACTTTTTGTAGGATCACATGCTGACCCAAATGAGTCGTTCAGAGGTAATCTATTGCGTTTCAGATGCGGAATAATAAGAAAAACAAGTAGAAATAGCTTGTTCTTCTCCCTAACTGCTTTTTTATTGATTTGACAAGATTTACAGCTCAAACGTCACAACGGCTGAGCTTCGGTGTGGAAATCATCAACTCTCACAAATGACTCGCTAATGTGACCTATTTATAGGGTTTCTGGTCTGCTTATGTGACATATGTTCATAAAAGCGGACCTCACAAGTCCACATAAGCGAACCACTATGAATTGACCCTAAAAGCGAACCTAAGCTACAAACATCATTCACACTCGCATTTTCTCGTATTTCGTGCCCTAAGCTATACAATACAATATAAGACCTGATCCTAGACAACCTAGACGAAATCAACAGATGTAGTTCACTAACAGACTCTCCCTCAGATGTTGATGGAGTCGACTACAAAATCCTGTGTCTTCACATCTTCAGTCTAGATCAGTCTCTGGGCTTCTATATTTCTCTATCTTCAGACTCCCCCTGTCGATTTACTGGCATTCTTTTGTTCTTCAGTAACATCTTCAGGATCTTTGTCTAACTCTACACAGGCTTTCAGGATCGATCAACCTGGCTCCAACAGAGGTCTTCAGGAATTGAAACCTGACACTCTATCTTCAGATCCAAAATCGAAATCTGGCTTTCCTGCGCATTCTTAACCCAGAAATAAATTTTCTAATTTTATCAATTTTATGTGCACCAACATTAACATGTAACCGCACACCAACACAGACTCCCTCTCAAACCAAACCCAAATTCTGATAAACCATATGAAAGGTTATATTATGAAAAACATTTAATTTCACACAAACACTCCCCCTCAAATATTGCTCATCATGTTTAGCACTCGGAATTTTAAAAATCAGCTATTCAACATCAATTGTCGAAAATCTTTTTGACTTTTTCAAAAATTTATGCTAAAACACACTGAAAATCTTTTTGGATTTTGAGATAAAGGAAAAGTAATGCAGTAAAGAAAATATTTACAGACAATATTTTTGTGAGTTCGTGTAAGAGGATCATATCAGTTTATGAGACATGTCATTAACACCGTTAAGCTTGATTACATTTTTAGTTTAAAACAATTCACCTAGATTGTCAGTATATCGGTCCACTGAAATTTTCACACAAAGTTCAATTGATCCGAGATACGATATTAATGTCTTAAGAACTTAAACTTATCCGTGTGTCTCACTACTTGAATATACTCCCGTATCCAGATCCCAATATTCAGTCTTACTGGTGAGTATACCACAGATGATATCTGTTCAGGGGTTAGATGTGAGACCGTGAGAGCTCAGGTCAGAACTTCCGTTCAGCAGAGAGATGACGGCTCGACTTTTGGTGTGTCCCCTTTAGAGGATCTTTTGATTACAACAGCAGCGACTATCAATTTTATTGTTTCATCAGCTTGCTGAGGGCGATGCTGTGTTTCAAGCATTTGCGGAAAGCATTATCCGGGGACTAGGTCAGTACTTCCATACAGCAGAAGTCCCGGGATAATACCCCAGATATCACTGAGCATAAAGACGTAGTATCTCAGAATAAGGGACCTTTCAAACAAGATTTCAGGGGTTACCTATATATCCAAGTTTGTGTTAACCCACAGAACAAGCAAGTTTGAAATTTAGTTTATATCTCGTCACAATTTACTAAATGTATAAAAACCTACTGGCACATCCTCAGTAAGATTGTTTATCACATTTTATCTTTACATTTCTTTAGCATGTTGTGACAGCCTACTGATGTACTACCATTTCCTCTTTTCACAACGAAACTCATTTTTGAATTTTATCATGTTTTTGGCTTTTTCAAATTCTCAAATGTTTTTGGATTTTCAGAAATTTCCCTACTCCCCCTAAAATGCAAACACATTTCAAAGAAAATTTGAAAACTACTAGACTCTTGACCCACTAGAAACATGAAAAGTAAAACAAACTGTACAGAAACTTGACAACTGACATCGAATCACATCAAATCGCCATTCACTAGGCATAAACAATCTGAACTCCCCCTTTCAACAAACCATTTTCTCATTTAGATCTCAAAACACTTAAGTTTGTTTTAATCGAAATGATTTTTCCGGAAAATGAGTTTGTGTTGATAAAAACCACTTGCAGGTTTATCATTTTTAAGCACGGGAATGTGGGTCATCAACTTGTTTACCAACCTTGTATGAATAATAAATCAAGTACAACTTAATGTCCCTGATTTATCATTTGCAGTTCAGAATTACTGTACCACTTGTAAATGTAAATTCTTCAAAATATAACCACAAATACCACTTGTAGATAAAAAATACCACTTGTAGGTTTTACTGTAGGAATTAAACATCTACAGAAACCTCTTTACCACTTGTCGAATTATTCAGAAAGATGCCGATTCCTGCTTCTCAATTACCAACCTGGAAGCTCCGGCGTAGTCCTTTCACTTGTAAACATTTAAACATTACTCAAAATCTTTCAAACAAACTTTTCAAACACTAGAATGATGCCGATTCCTGATCCACGATATAAACTTGGGATCTCCGGCATAGTCCTTCGACTATCATGGAAAACAAACTTCCATCCAAGTCTTCTCAGACTTGATGGCTTTCAGCTCCTGAGCAGTAGGGTTGTATGTTGCCTTTTTAGTTGCATAAAAATCTTTTACCCCCTTGAATGTTTTCCCGTTGAATGTTTTCTCGACATCAAATCAACCTGGCTCCAACAGAGGTCTTCAGGAATTGAAACCTGACACTCTATCTTCAGATCCAAAATCGAAATCTGGCTTTCCTGCGCATTCTTAACCCAGAAATAAATTTTCTAATTTTATCAATTTTATGTGCACCAACATTAACATGTAACCGCACACCAACACAGACTCCCTCTCAAACCAAACCCAAATTCTGATAAACCATATGAAAGGTTATATTATGAAAAACATTTAATTTCACACAAACACTCCCCCTCAAATATTGCTCATCATGTTTAGCACTCGGAATTTTGAAAATCAGCTATTCAACATCAATTGTCGAAAATCTTTTTGACTTTTTCAAAAATTTATGCTAAAACACACTGAAAATCTTTTTGGATTTTGAGATAAAGGAAAAGTAATGCAGTAAAGAAAATATTTACAGACAATATTTTTGTGAGTTCGTGTAAGAGGATCATATCAGTTTATGAGACATGTCATTAACACCGTTAAGCTTGATTACATTTTTAGTTTAAAACAATTCACCTAGATTGTCAGTATATCGGTCCACTGAAATTTTCACACAAAGTTCAATTGATCCGAGATACGATATTAATGTCTTAAGAACTTAAACTTATCCGTGTGTCTCACTACTTGAATATACTCCCGTATCCAGATCCCAATATTCAGTCTTACTGGTGAGTATACCACAGATGATATCTGTTCAGGGGTTAGATGTGAGACCGTGAGAGCTCAGGTCAGAACTTCCGTTCAGCAGAGAGATGACGGCTCGACTTTTGGTGTGTCCCCTTTAGAGGATCTTTTGATTACAACAGCAGCGACTATCAATTTTATTGTTTCATCAGCTTGCTGAGGGCGATGCTGTGTTTCAAGCATTTGCGGAAAGCATTATCCGGGGACTAGGTCAGTACTTCCATACAGCAGAAGTCCCGGGATAATACCCCAGATATCACTGAGCATAAAGACGTAGTATCTCAGAATAAGGGACCTTTCAAACAAGATTTCAGGGGTTACCTATATATCCAAGTTTGTGTTAACCCACAGAACAAGCAAGTTTGAAATTTAGTTTATATCTCGTCACAATTTACTAAATGTATAAAAACCTACTGGCACATCCTCAGTAAGATTGTTTATCACATTTTATCTTTACATTTCTTTAGCATGTTGTGACAGCCTACTGATGTACTACCATTTCCTCTTTTCACAACGAAACTCATTTTTGAATTTTATCATGTTTTTGGCTTTTTCAAATTCTCAAATGTTTTTGGATTTTCAGAAATTTCCCTACTCCCCCTAAAATGCAAACACATTTCAAAGAAAATTTGAAAACTACTAGACTCTTGACCCACTAGAAACATGAAAAGTAAAACAAACTGTACAGAAACTTGACAACTGACATCGAATCACATCAAATCGCCATTCACTAGGCATAAACAATCTGAACTCCCCCTTTCAACAAACCATTTTCTCATTTAGATCTCAAAACACTTAAGTTTGTTTTAATCGAAATGATTTTTCCGGAAAATGAGTTTGTGTTGATAAAAACCACTTGCAGGTTTATCATTTTTAAGCACGGGAATGTGGGTCATCAACTTGTTTACCAACCTTGTATGAATAATAAATCAAGTACAACTTAATGTCCCTGATTTATCATTTGCAGTTCAGAATTACTGTACCACTTGTAAATGTAAATTCTTCAAAATATAACCACAAATACCACTTGTAGATAAAAAATACCACTTGTAGGTTTTACTGTAGGAATTAAACATCTACAGAAACCTCTTTACCACTTGTCGAATTATTCAGAAAGATGCCGATTCCTGCTTCTCAATTACCAACCTGGAAGCTCCGGCGTAGTCCTTTCACTTGTAAACATTTAAACATTACTCAAAATCTTTCAAACAAACTTTTCAAACACTAGAATGATGCCGATTCCTGATCCACGATATAAACTTGGGATCTCCGGCATAGTCCTTCGACTATCATGGAAAACAAACTTCCATCCAAGTCTTCTCAGACTTGATGGCTTTCAGCTCCTGAGCAGTAGGGTTGTATGTTGCCTTTTTAGTTGCATAAAAATCTTTTACCCCCTTGAATGTTTTCCCCTTGAATGGTCTCAACATTTTCCCAAAAATCTTTTTAACATTCCCGTTGAATGTTTTCTCGACATCAAATTCATCTTTTTCTTTGTAAAACTGATTCGAGATCTCAGTTTTCCCAACTTTCTTTTTCACTTCTTCAAATTTCAGTGATGGAAACTCTTCATCATTCACTAAAATTTTCTTCTCAACTTGTGGCTCTTCTGGCTTTGTGGAACCAGATTCATCGCCGACATTCACATCATTCTTTTTAGCAACCCACACTTGGTTGTCTTTCTCTTTCTTTTTGTAAAAATTCTTTACCGAACACTCACCAACCTCATATTTAGAATTTACAAAACATTTAAGTCTATCGGTTGGTGGTTCAACATCAACAACTTTTTCTTTTAGTTTCTGAGAAACTCCCTGTTTTGTTTTGATATTTTTCGGGCAATTCCATGCAATGTGACCAGCTTCATTGCATTTGAAACAGGTACGAGTCTCCCTTTGATAAAACACTTCAGTTCCATTCTTCTTTCGCTCAGCAAGAAACTCTTGGTTTGACTGTCTCCAGAATGGTTTCTTCTGTTCCTCATCTGAACTTCCAACTAACACAAATTCAGTTTTTGTTTTAGAATTTTTCATATTTTTATCATTTTCTGATGGAACAAAACCAAGACCTTTCTTTTTGTAGCTACGATTCTGGTTAGGTTTCTTTTGAAAACCAGGACCAGAATTGTTGCCCTTTTTCTTATTTAAATGTTGTTGAACTCTAGAAGTGTATTTTTTAGGTTTCTCTAAACTTTTCAAAACTTTTAATTCTGGAATATTAACTTCTATAAGTTTGAAAGTTTTGTTTATTAGCTCCGTTTTAATACTCATTATTGGGAACTCTTTATTGTAATATAACTTATCAGAACCATTCAAAGTGTAAACAACTTCAAATGTTTCATCATTCAAGTCTGCCTTTGATAATAAAAATTCTTTACTATAAGACCGTTTAACCGACGAATTTTCCCTGTTGACTGACAATTTTGACTTTCCAAACCCAGATTTTGACTCAGACTCCTCATCAGTATCCAACACCTGATCGACCACCTTTTTGATTAACTCAGACTCATGATCAGTATCGGACGAGGTAAACGTGACATCAATGTTATCTGGTAAAACGTCAGTTGTGTCGGTTTTAAGCTTTATATTGACTGCTTTTCTTTCGGCTTCTCATCTCTAAAAGCTTCCATACCTGCAACAGTTGGGTAAATACGATCAATGAGATAATCAGAACTAGAATAACTTTGCAGTAAACGTCTAATTCTCTCATTTTCGATCTTTTCTGTCTCCAACTCTTGCTTCCACTTAGCACTCTCTTCGATGTAGAAATTTATTGCTTTCTGCTTTGTCATCATGACCGCATTCATCATCGTCAGTGCTTGTTCTCTTTCTGAGTTTGTCTTTTGGAGACCAGTTACTGTTTTGTTCAAGACATCGTATGATTCTTTCACGTAGTTGAGGTTGAACAGTAACTGCTCCTTCTTCTTCTCATACTCAGCAATAATGTCGTCTTTCGCAGCGCAATCTTTGCAAGCTTCCAAGCACTTCTCACAAGGCTTGACGACTTCAACAATCTTCTCCACTTCGATTGTTTTAACAACTTCAACCACCTTTTCAACTTCGATCATCTTTTCTTCTTCTTTTTCAACCTTGGTAATCTTCTCAGCAACACTTTCAACATTCTGAACATTACCTTCAGATTCCTTCTGTTGTTCTTTAGCAGCTCTTTTCTCCTTTAGTTTCTCCATTCGATCTGCAAAATAGAAATGAAAACTTTCAGGAGAAAGATGAGTTTTAGCAACATTTATATGTCTTTCTTCCTCATCATCACTGCTACTATGATCTGGTGATTGATCAAATTGAACAGACTTTTCAGAATCACCATCTGATACACCAGAATCAGACGGTGTTTTATCTAAAACAACTTCATTTTCTGAAACAATCTCATTCTGTACATTCTCATCTGAACTCGATAAACTCTCATCTGAACTCGATAAACTCTCATCTGAACCCTCTGACATTTCTCCAGATCTTTCTGAAAGTTCATCGGTACTTTCTGAATTTCCATCAGACGCAACAGACTTTTCATCCTCACTAGACACATTCACCCCAATCGATTTCATCCAGGTAGCAAACAGATCTGGCTCTCGGACGATCTTAGCAATGAATGCTTTGAACTCTCCCTTCTTATCCACAAACATATCCCAACTAAAACCTTCTGGTAGTTTCTCATCATCTTGATCAACAATGCGTGCTGCTTTGCCTTCAGATGATATGTAATCACTCCAGCTAAAATCTACCAAACATGCTCTTTTGGGATCTTCAATCTTTCTCCTGTGAGCTGTTTGTGGTTCTTGAGATTGACCAACTTGCTGATAGATAGCTTTGCGGTAATAATCATCTTTTCCGAATGGATTCTGTGCTCCGCTAGCTTCTCTTCCCTTACATTCCCGTTTAAAATGGCCTTTCTCCCTACATCGAAAACAAGTAACTTTAGATTTATCAAAACCTAAAGTAGATACATGAGCATCAAGAAAGTCATTTCTCCCGGTGATTGTCTTGAACTTCTCAGCACGTCGCAGAACACTTGCAAGACACCATTTGATATCCATGAGTTCCATCTCTTCGGCGTCTATTTGATCGTAATCCTCTATGGTAAGCATAGGATTCCCGATCCGACCAGCAACAAGACCTTCATAGGATAATAGTACTGAACCCAGAAGTGCCATGTGGTCTTTTGCAGTGTCTTCAGAGAAGCTTTGACCTTCTGGAAGGTTGAGAGCTATGTTGCATTGAATCACGTATCCATTTCTGGTTTTTGTACTCTGAGACTGAAAGCTTGTGTTTGTCTCTTTAGGATTCACACTTGGAAATGATGAAAACCCGCTGCTACTCTTGTTTGAACCCTGATCAGCTTTCTCAGATGAATCACCAGCACTGAAAGCGGTTTGAATCTTTGGACTTCTCTCAGACTCAGTGGCTGTAATACTACCCCTGTAGTACATCTTCACATCCTGTTGACCACTTGGACTATTCATCCTCGCGATCTTCTGCTGTTCAAGATCCTGACTTTCAATTTTCTCGATAAATTGTGAAATCGTTAACCCATCATAAACACCCGTGTTTTTCAGAATCATCAAATACGTTCCCCACTCCTTTTGAGGTAACGCATCAGCCAACTTATCCACCCACTCTTCACGACCTTTCTCAACACCCAACATGGACAATGATCGCACTAAGTGACAGTATCTCTCTATCAGTTTCTTAGTATCCTCTCCTGGCAAACTGCTAAACAGATCGAACTCTTTCTTTAGTAACGCTTTCTTGCTCTTGATCATGTTTTCGCTTCCCTCGAACTTGACCCTAAGAGCATCCCATATTGACTTAGCAGATTTGTTGTGTTGTAACAAGATGAATATATCTTCTTTTATCGCCTGCTGCAACAAACTGATCATCATTTTCTCGGCTTTGTACATCGCTCGTTCTTGATCAGTGAATTCAGATATCTGTTTGATAACTTGCAAATCTGTTCGAGGCAATGTGTACTTCTTCAATATGCACTCCCATGATCTGAGATGATTTGCTTGAACCCAGTTTTCAAACCGATCTTTCCACCCATAATACTCCTCGATACTCATCAATCTAGGGGGCTTTTGAGTTGTTCCCGTTTCGTTTTCTAAGTTCATTGCTTGAGCAATCGCGGCTGGAGTAGTCGACGATGCAAATGCGTTGTAGAACTCAGAATCCATATTGACTTAGCACGTTTTTCAAGACAGGTGACTTATAAGCGAACCAAACTTGAATACAAAAGCGAAATGGATGCACTATAAGCGGACCAGATCACTGTCGTTCAAACGAATCTGTCTTTAGAGCGAACCGGTCTTTGGAGCGGACCTATCAGATACTTGGAGCGGACCAGCAATTCGAGCGGACCATCCGTAAAAGCGAACCGAACAAATACTCGGAGCGAACCGACCGTAAAAACGAACCGGACAAATACTTGGAGCGAACCAACCTCAAAATGTACTAAAAAACGGACCAGACAGCACCTTGGAGCGAACCAGACTCAAATCTGTTCAGATGAGCGAACCAGAATGTGATCTAAAAGCGGATCTCTCAGATGTATGTACGAACGGATCTCAAAACGAACATGATTTGACCCATTTTTAAGCTGTATTTTGGCCTGAAACTTTCAAGGGTTTATCTTTGAACGATAATACACAATCTGTGAGCTTTTGAACGAAATTTGACTGTGAAATCTCCCAGAAACGAGAAAAGAAGGTGTAGAAGTAAGAAGAAACAACGAAAATCAGCTATATTCTGCAGAGAACCTCCTCCTAGGCTCTGATACCACTTGTAGGATCGCGTGCTGACTCAAATGAGTCGTTCAGAGGTAATCTATTGCGTTTCAGATGCGGAATTATAAGAAACACAAGTAGAAATAGCTTGTTCTTCTCCCTAACTGCTTGTTTTATTGATTTGACAAGATTTACAGCTCAAACGTCACACCGGCAAAGCTTCGGTGTGGAAATCATCAACTCTCACAAATGACTCGCTAATGTGACCTATTTATAGGGTTTTTGGTCCGCTTATGTGACATATGTTCATAAAAGCGGACCTCACAAGTCCACATAAGCGAACCACTATGAATTGACCCTAAAAGCGAACCTAAGCTACAAACATCATTCACACTCGCATTTTCTCGTATTTCATGCCCTAAGCTATACAATACAATATAAGACCTGATCCTAGACAACCTAGACGAAATCAACAGATGTAGTGCACTAACACTTTTACGCGTATATCGTACTAATTCTTTTTGATGCATTTATACATTATTCACATACATGATTTCACATAATTTTATTTATATCCCTTGTAACAATAAATGGAGGCATATCGTCAAGATAGGAGTGATTCCTTACCTTGACGACTAACTCCGTTCCTTTTCTCATCTTACAACGACCTCACCAACGAGTTAGGGGTTATTCCCTTACGTAGGTGATCGTTACCAAGACTTACTTTTAATAAACCTTATTACGTACACACTATCACGTTTATACCCAAGTTGATTATTATTAGTCAAATTCTTATTCGTCTCAACATGCATTGTCTATTTAAACCTACTCCTTATCCTACAACCTAATTTCACATTCTCTCACATCCACGAAATTCTTAATAATACCGTAAACGCTCATTTCTTGATTTTCACCATCCCACGAAATGCTACTTATCAATTTAGTCGGCCCAATAAATCCATTGCCCACAAAATTTCATATTCGACTTAATCACTAAAACACACTCACGTTATATCACCATACTAAAGACTTTCATTCTCAATTGGAATTCAAACCAACTTTCTCATATACTTATAAGACCTTGTAGATATTATACGATTGTTTTACCAAAGACTCTTTTCAACATCAATGAATCATTTGTTAAAACTCTTTTCAATGATCACTAAGTACATTTTGCTAAATTTCTTTTCTAAGGATCAACGTTTTCACAAGATCCTCCAAAATTCAAAATTTCATGTTTTGATGCAAATGAAACGAACTCATTATTTTCGAAAACCTTTTCCTACACCGCTCAATACGTCATTTCAGAACACGTGGGCAAGAGGACTTTATGGGGACCGACAATCTTCAACTTACGTAAACTCCTTTAAAAACAAAAGTAGCATTTCCATTCATTACAAAATATGTTATGCATAACCAATGAGTACTTTATATTCTCTTACACATACAAATGATATTCTACCTTCCCAATCAAACTTAATCTATTTTTGATTCGATAAACTCCACGTTTCGCTTAAACAACTATACATGCATATCCTCGTACACATTTTAGTCGATATCTCGCGACAATTTCATTTATATCGTTCGTATTTACATACTCAACCTTTTGGAACGTTTTTATACGCTTAAACCTGTTATGTTCCAACACATACTATATACACAAATTTTATTATTCGTACCTATACTCATACTCATACTCATGACAATACATTTTATGCTTATACTTATACTCATACTACTCATACGTTTTATGTTTATACTCATACTTACGTGCATATTCATACTTAAACTTATACTTATGCTCATACTTTCATTCATACTCATGATTCATACATTCGTACTCGTACGTGAGCGTAATCCGAGGGATTCGCTTACGTGGGTCCCATACTTACTTAAGCGTGGACTTGCTTATATACTACATTCTTATATGTACACGTTCTTATATTTTAAATTATGTTTACCCTAATTCATACACAATTAGTATAAGCTATGCGGATCATGCGACGATCAAAATAATCGCGGGTGCACACGGGATTATAGTGATAGGCGTATGAAAACCATAGAGTGTACTACTGTGTATGGTAAGACACGGAACGTAACATGACACCGAATAACGAGGCGGACATAACATGGTCAAAACATGGTGGATACGCCGCTGGTACTTCCTATATATAAGTGTTTTCACCATGTTACCAAACTTTCGTAAAACATGCCATGAGAAATTCGGTGTTTTGCAGACCTTTTTGGACCTAATACAAACTTCAAACAACTCACAAACGCATTATATCCGATTATCCACGACGAGACTTCATTCTTAGCATGCTACTTTCGTCTATCCAATACTTACGCCAATCTTAGACTTGCATTCATTAAGAGTAAATCGTTCACTTTAATACTGTCATTATTCTCCATTGTTCCTTGTCCTCTTATACGAACCTCGTTCACAATCACATTGGTTTAAAACATCCAACCCTAACTTATCTCTTCACATTTAAAAACGTCTTCTATTCTTTATTGTTGTGTAAACATACTTAGTTGACTGTTATCACTTTATTTACCAAACCTTCTCATTCCTCTCAATAAACAACTTATGCAAATGTACGATTTTATACTATCCTTAAAACTTCCTATGCAAACTACCTCACTTTCCATCAAAATACAAACCGTCTTGTACAAAATTTTCCTTCCTAATATGACACATTTTAATACACATCCAATGTAAGTTTTTCAAACTTGTTTAAACTCGCTTTACCCATATACACACCTGTACGTTTTCAATTACCTTAAATCAATATTAGACAAACGAACTCCTTTACAAATTTATCTTGTCGTTCTACGAAATCCCTTACTTTTTACGTTTCAAAAATTTTCAAGTCTCAATTTTGAATAATCACCTTTTGCCAAAACTCTTCAAGTCTTCCCCTGCTTTTTGTACTTTCCATAAAGAGAAAGTCTGGTTTGTATTTCCATTTTTGGAAGTCTTGTTCTTGTAATCGTCCTTTCGTTGTAATCATTGTAAAGTTCGAGACTTGATGATGTATTGTAAAATACATCTTTATTCGAGTTCGTTTTTAGTCGTGTATAGATAGTTTTAGTTTCGTTTTAGCGTAGAATGTACATACTATTGATATATTTGTGTTTTCCAGGTCTTAGTATCTGAAAGTGCAGGAAACGAGTAAAATATGACAAGATAAAGTGTCGGGTCAAGAAACGGAAGCTTGAAAGTTGAAACGAAAAAGTAATTGCAGTTCTGGATGGTTTTCGCTACCCGCGACGGTATTTAAATGGATTTTCGTGCGCCGCCATGAAGTAAAAAAGAAAATAAGATTTTAGGGAGCGCCGTCACCCGCGACGCCTTATCCTGTCCCTTTCTGTGGGCCGCCACAGTCTTGTGGCGGCAGAATCTCACGTGAATAACAAGTTCTTTTAGGGTTTTGTTAATATATAATTATCTTATTGGCTGTTATCGAAGGAGGACGAAAATCAGTAAGTTTTGGACGATACTTGGATATCTCAGAAGCTGATCAGAGGCTGTTTGAAGATTGTGAAGGCTGAGAATCATCGGGTACGAGTTCAGGAGCATTCGGAGTGAAGCATTCGGGTTTAATCTTCCCGTCTTTTTCTCATTTCGTTTAATTCCAATTTGTTTCATGATGAATTCTGTTATGTTCATGATTATTATGATGTTTGAAACAATGATCATTGGCTAAATCTTTGTAACTACCTAGACATGGATGAATGATTGCTTACGTTTTGATTTATATTATGGATTTATGAAAACTATGGTTAGTAATGAATTGTAAACGATTTGTTCTATCGGTTAGATGTAATGCATGCTTGATATTGTTTGAATATTAATTTTTGCTTCGTACGATACGATTCTTGGTGACGGTCTTTATCACATAATAGAGTCGTGCTAGGGTTTTAGATTTTGGTGAGTTTCTATATCACGTAATAAATCTTAACTCTTTAGGGTGAAATTGCGCAAATAACCTTAGAAGTAATAGTTAGTAATCTTATAAAATCAAGTGCTCTACTAATCATCAATAGCTGTAAGGTGCGAGATTATTGATAGGTCTAAGTGATTAAACCGCAAGGTGGGTCCTTCTTAGGAAGTAAACCTTTTGGCTGCTGTCTAGCAAGTCTAATCGAGAACACAAATCTATCATATGTTTAGATCTCGTAAGGGAGTGAGCCTTGTAGGATACTTTTATAAATCCATTAGATGTCTTGTAAAAGAGTCTAATAACCGGTAATTTAACAACCTTTAGGGGATCATAATGCGCTCTTGAGAAGGGTTTGGGGTCCTTAGATTTCCCGAGAGGTGAGAATATTAAGATCCCAGTTCCATAGTAGACAACTTCCAAATATAATCATAACTAAAAGCAATCAGGATTCCTGTCTACGTAGTGCTTTCGTCATTTGAGAGAAGTTCACAACAATTCGTTAGTTAGCTTAGTTAATTAATTTTAGTTTTAATTACCTTCTTAGGATTTTTAGAAACCCCCCCCCTAAAACATAAAAATAGTTAAGTTCGCGTCAGTGTCCGTCTAGATTAAGTAATTAGCGTAATTAATTAGAGTCTCGTGGGTTCGATATCCGGACTTACATAGATATACTAGAGTCGATCAATACACTTGCCGGTTAGTAGTTTAGTGTGTCTTAAGTGAGTCTAGAGTATAACTGAGAGTCTCGAATTAGGTTAATTTGAGTCGTTTTTATTAAACTACTTTTAGCACATCAAGTTTTTGGCGCCGTTGCCGGGGACTCTTGCCAATTGCGTTGATTACTTTGTTTGGAATTTATCTTATATCATTACGTGCTATTTGTGTGTTTTCAAGTCGTAGGAGTCTAAATAGTCCTAGTGTCTTATGTTTTTATTTTTTAGAGTCTTTGTTAGAGTCGTCTTACTTGTTTATTATCGGTTTTGAAGTGAATGCCCCATATACATTCTCACGGACCATCGAAGCCGCCGATTGACTTGTCTGCCATCTCGTCTTCTAGTTTAAAGGTTAGTAAAACTTCCACTTCATCTTCCGCCACTTCTGACTCTACATCTCAATCTAAATCACCAGACTTTGACGTCACCCTGAAGTCATCACCCCACAATTCCCCACCACCCTCCCGTTCCCGTATACCTAGTCCTACACCCGTAGCTCAAATGGCCAATAGAACCGTTTATGAACAAGCCAACACCGGCTTCACCGGTGCCAATTCCCCCATCACCTTACCCAACATTACCAATGATAGGTCCTGGAAGATTCCATCCTACACCATAACGGCCATCACTAACTCATGCCAATTCCATGGCCGTGATGATGAGGATGCTCCCGCCCACATTAACCGCATCACCCGTCTTTGTGGCACCTACTCTATAGAGGATGTCAATCTAGATGCCAGGTACCTACAGGTTTTCCCATTTTCTCTCACTGGCCGCGCAGCCGTCTGGTTCGATTCGCAGCCAGCGGGAACATTCACTACTTGGGCAGGTTTACGAGATGCTTTCTTAGCTAAATATTTTCCACCTGCCAAAGCATCTCATCTACGCGATTAGATCCATTTGTTCTGAATGGAGCCTGATGAGCCGTACCACCTAGCCTGGGAGCGTTTTCAAACTTTGCTTTCTCGTTGTTCTCAGCATGGGTTGTCGGATTGGGCACTTGTTGAGAAGTTTTACAATGGTCTCACCCCCGAGATCAAAGCCCGGTTTGATACTTCTACTGGAGGGAAACTTATACGCAAGAAGACAGTTAATGAATGTAATGATTTGTTTGAGAGTTTCGCCCACTCTGATATGGACTATAGCGCTACCCACAGGACTTCCACCTGTGACTACCTCCTTGGCCACTCGAGGGGTAAACCAAGTTGGCTTGGATTCATCGGTAGCTGCTACTTTAGAGAGTCTCAAACAAGAGTTAAATGAAATTAAGAAAAAAGTTAATAGGTGTGAGGTTTGTAGGGGAGGCCCCGACATATTAGATTGTCCTACACTTACGCTAGAGCATGTAGAGTTTATAGCCGGTCAATATAGGGGTCCATTTAATAATAATTCTGATTATAACTCTAACTGGCGTAGTGGCAATAATAGTGGTTTTCGTTCTTCCAATAATCCTCCTGGTTTTCCTTCTGGCCAGTATCAAAATAGAGGGCCCGGTTTATACACTAGTAGTATTTCAGGTCAAGGGGGTCAATTTAGTGGTCCAGGTTCAGGGGGTGAGTTTGCTAGTGGGGGTTCAAACCAAGAGGGTCAGGCTAGTGGAAAGGGTTCAGATAGTAGTTTAAGTAGGATTGAAGAGATGTTTGCTCAATTGATGGTGAGAGATCAGGCCACACAGAAAACATTAACTAAATTCGGTAATTTTGCTAAAAATCAAGAACAAGTTAATAAAAATCAAGAGCTTCAACTCAAAAATCAACAATCCGCCCTTTTAGACCTTCAAAGAACAGTAGGTGGTTTAGCTAAATAATTACAAGAAAACCCACCTGGTCAGTTTTCTGGAAACACCTACCCGAACCCCGCAAACCATTCAGCTAAGGCTATTACTACCCGTAGTGGCAAGAGTCTAGGGGCAGTAGTGAGAGAAAGTGTAGAGGTAGAAGATGAGGAAGAGGCAGATGAAGAGATTGAGATAGAAGCTCCCGGTAAGGTGCAACATAAGCTAGACCCAGCAAGTACCGCACACACCGAGGAGCTCCAAGTAGAAAAGAGTATCGAAAAACGTCCCGTAGGGGTTAGACCTTCACCATTAGTGGAATATTCTCGCGTTCCCTACCCCGCCCGCCTTAAGCATCAAAAATATGCTAAGGAATATGGGCAATTCTTAGAAATGTTTAAACAGTTAAAAATCAACCTTCCTTTTATCGAAGCCTTACAGTCCATGCCTAAATATGCCAAATTCCTTAAGGACCTTCTAAAGCGTAAGGATAGGTTAGGAGAGCTTTCAAACATCCCGTTGACCAGAGCTTATTCCCCGGTAGTCTTGAATAAGCTACCGGAGAAATTAACCGACCCTGGTACATTCACTATTCCTTGCTTCTTCGGGGGTGTCGTTACTCCCGCTCATGCCTTAGCGAACTTAAGTGCTAGCATCAATTTGATGCCTTTTCTCTTTATGAGAGGTTAGGGTTAGGAGAGCTCACACCCACGCGTATGTCATTGTCCTTAGCCGACCGATCGGTTAAGTATCCTCGTGGGGTAGTAGAAAAATTTTGTGAAGGTAGATAAATTTGTGTTTCCCATAGATTTTGTGGTCTTAGACATGGAGGCCGATGAGAGAGTCCCGATCATTCTTGGTCGTCCTTTCCTTCGGACCGCAAAGGCCGTCATCGACGTCTTTGACGATAAGATTTCACTTAGAGCGGGTGATGACATAGTTACCTTTGAGATAGATCGAGCCATGCAACATCCTAGTAGTAGTGATAATTCTAGCGGACCGTGTCACTCCGTTTACTTCCTAGATTCATTCATCTCATGTGTTGATAGGTGTCTAGACTTCATTAGTGGGGCCGATCTAGTTGGTGAGGGAGTAGTTTAAGAGGAGTTTGTTGATGAGGGTGAGGAAGTAGATGCGTCTTGGGTTCCCGAAACCGTAGAGTTATGTGAGGTTAGGGAGGAGAGTGAGAGTAAACCCGTAGAGGATCCACCCCTAGAGCTTAAGGTTCTCCCATTCCACTTAGAGTATGTTTTCTTTGGGGAGAATTCTAGCATGCCCGTCATTATCTCTTCTAGATTGATGGGGAGGAGAAGGGAAAGTTAGTTGAGGTGCTTAAAGAGCACAAAGAGGCGATTGCTTGGAAACTATCCGACATCAAGGGTATTAGCCCCACTTTTTGTACCCACCGTATACTTATGGAGGATGAATTTAAACCGGTGGTGCAACCTCAAAGGCGTTTAAACCCTAACATGAAAGAGGTTGTTAACAAAGAAGTGTTAAAGCTTATGGAAGCCTGTTTGATTTATCCCATATCCGACTCTTCATGGGTGAGCCCTACTCAAGTTGTCCCCAAGAAGGGGGGATGAACCTCGTTCACAATCACATTGGTTTAAAACATCCAACCCTAACTTATCTCTTCACATTTAAAAACGTCTTCTATTCTTTATTGTTGTGTAAACATACTTAGTTGACTGTTATCACTTTATTTACCAAACCTTCTCATTCCTCTCAATAAACAAATTATGCAAATGTACGATTTTATACTATCCTTAAAACTTCCTATGCAAACTACCTCACTTTCCATCAAAATACAAACCGTCTTGTACAAAATTTTCCTTCCTAATATGACACATTTTAATACACATCCAATGTAAGTTTTTCAAACTTGTTTAAACTCGCTTTACCCATATACACACCTGTACGTTTTCAATTACCTTAAATCAATATTAGACAAACGAACTCCTTTACAAATTTATCTTGTCGTTCTACGAAATCCCTTACTTTTTACGTTTCAAAAATTTTCAAGTCTCAATTTTGAATAATCACCTTTTGCCAAAACTCTTCAAGTCTTCCCCTGCTTTTTGTACTTTCCATAAAGAGAAAGTCTGGTTTGTATTTCCATTTTTGGAAGTCTTGTTCTTGTAATCGTCCTTTCGTTGTAATCATTGTAAAGTTCGAGACTTGATGATGTATTGTAAAATACATCTTTATTCGAGTTCGTTTTTAGTCGTGTATAGATAGTTTTAGTTTCGTTTTAGCGTAGAATGTACATACTATTGATATATTTGTGTTTTCCAGGTCTTAGTATCTGAAAGTGCAGGAAACGAGTAAAATATGACAAGATAAAGTGTCGGGTCAAGAAACGGAAGCTTGAAAGTTGAAACGAAAAAGTAATTGCAGTTCTGGATGGTTTTCGCTACCCGCGACGGTATTTAAATGGATTTTCGTGCGCCGCCATGAAGTAAAAAAGAAAATAAGATTTTAGGGAGCGCCGTCACCCGCGACGCCTTATCCTGTCCCTTTCTGTGGGCCGCCACAGTCTTGTGGCGGCAGAATCTCACGTGAATAACAAGTTCTTTTAGGGTTTTGTTAATATATAATTATCTTATTGGCTGTTATCGAAGGAGGACGAAAATCAGTAAGTTTTGGACGATACTTGGATATCTCAGAAGCTGATCAGAGGCTGTTTGAAGATTGTGAAGGCTGAGAATCATCGGGTACGAGTTCAGGAGCATTCGGAGTGAAGCATTCGGGTTTAATCTTCCCGTCTTTTTCTCATTTCGTTTAATTCCAATTTGTTTCATGATGAATTATGTTATGTTCATGATTATTATGATGTTTGAAACAATGATCATCGGCTAAATCTTTGTAACTACCTAGACATGGATGAATGATTGCTTACGTTTTGATTTATATTATGGATTTATGAAAACTATGGTTAGTAATGAATTGTAAACGATTTGTTCTATCGGTTAGATGTAATGCATGCTTGATATTGTTTGAATATTAATTTTTGCTTCGTACGATATGATTCTTGGTGACGGTCTTTATCACATAATAGAGTCGTGCTAGGGTTTTAGATTTTGGTGAGTTTCTATATCACGTAATAAATCTTAACTCTTTAGGGTGAAATTGCGCAAATAACCTTAGAAGTAATAGTTAGTAATCTTATAAAATCAAGTGCTCTACTAATCATCAATAGCTGTAAGGTGCGAGATTATTGATAGGTCTAAGTGATTAAACCGCAAGGTGGGTCCTTCTTAGGAAGTAAACCTTTTGGCTGCTGTCTAGCAAGTCTAATCGAGAACACAAATCTATCATATGTTTAGATCTCGTAAGGGAGTGAGCCTTGTAGGATACTTTTATAAATCCATTAGATGTCTTGTAAAAGAGTCTAATAACCGGTAATTTAACAACCTTTAGGGGATCATAATGCGCTCTTGAGAAGGGTTTGGGGTCCTTAGATTTCCCGAGAGGTGAGAATATTAAGATCCCAGTTCCATAGTAGACAACTTCCAAATATAATCATAACTAAAAGCAATCAGGATTCCTGTCTACGTAGTGCTTTCGTCATTTGAGAGAAGTTCACAACAATTCGTTAGTTAGCTTAGTTAATTAATTTTAGTTTTAATTACCTTCTTAGGATTTTTAGAAACCCCCCCCCCTAAAACATAAAAATAGTTAAGTTCGTGTCAGTGTCCGTCTAGATTAAGTAATTAGCGTAATTAATTAGAGTCTCGTGGGTTCGATATCCGGACTTACATAGATATACTAGAGTCGATCAATACACTTGCCGGTTAGTAGTTTAGTGTGTCTTAAGTGAGTCTAGAGTATAACTGAGAGTCTCGAATTAGGTTAATTTGAGTCGTTTTTATTAAACTACTTTTAGCACATCAAGTTTTTGGCGCCGTTGCCGGGGACTCTTGCCAATTGCGTTGATTACTTTGTTTGGAATTTATCTTATATCATTACGTGCTATTTGTGTGTTTTCAAGTCGTAGGAGTCTAAATAGTCCTAGTGTCTTATGTTTTTATTTTTTAGAGTCTTTGTTAGAGTCGTCTTACTTGTTTATTATCGGTTTTGAAGTGAATGCCCCATATACATTCTCACGGACCATCGAAGCCGCCGATTGACTTGTCTGCCATCTCGTCTTCTAGTTTAAAGGTTAGTAAAACTTCCACTTCATCTTCCGCCACTTCTGACTCTACATCTCAATCTAAATCACCAGACTTTGACTTCACCCTGAAGTCATCACCCCACAATTCCCCACCACCCTCCCGTTCCCGTATACCTAGTCCTACAACCGTAGCTCAAATGGCCAATAGAACCGTTTATGAACAAGCCAACACCGGCTTCACCGGTGCCAATTCCCCCATCACCTTACCCAACATTACCAATGATAGGTCCTGGAAGATTCCATCCTACACCATAACGGCCATCACTAACTCATGCCAATTCCATGGCCGTGATGATGAGGATGCTCCCGCCCACATTAACCGCATCACCCGTCTTTGTGGCACCTACTCTATAGAGGATGTCAATCTAGATGCCAGGTACCTACAGGTTTTCCCATTTTCTCTCACTGGCCGCGCAGCCGTCTGGTTCGATTCGCAGCCAGCGGGAACATTCACTACTTGGGCAGGTTTACG
Source organism: Helianthus annuus (assembly GCF_002127325.2). Taxonomy (NCBI): domain Eukaryota; kingdom Viridiplantae; phylum Streptophyta; class Magnoliopsida; order Asterales; family Asteraceae; genus Helianthus; species Helianthus annuus. The sequence goes on along the minus strand of NC_035444.2, from coordinate 87,962,777 downwards.
AGATGCTTTCTTAGCTAAATATTTTCCACCTGCCAAAGCATCTCATCTACGCGATTAGATCCATTTGTTCTGAATGGAGCCTGATGAGCCGTACCACCTAGCCTGGGAGCGTTTTCAAACTTTGCTTTCTCGTTGTTCTCAGCATGGGTTGTCGGATTGGGCACTTGTTGAGAAGTTTTACAATGGTCTCACCCCCGAGATCAAAGCCCGGTTTGATACTTCTACTGGAGGGAAACTTATAGGCAAGAAGACAGTTAATGAATGTAATGATTTGTTTGAGAGTTTCGCCCACTCTGATATGGACTATAGCGCTACCCGCAGGACTTCCACCTGTGACTACCTCCTTGGCCACTCGAGGGGTAAACCAAGTTGGCTTGGATTCATCGGTAGCTGCTACTTTAGAGAGTCTCAAACAAGAGTTAAATGAAATTAAGAAAAAAGTTAATAGGTGTGAGGTTTGTAGGGGAGGCCCCGACATATTAGATTGTCCTACACTTACGCTAGAGCATGTAGAGTTTATAGCCGGTCAATATAGGGGTCCATTTAATAATAATTCTGATTATAACTCTAACTGGCGTAGTGGCAATAATAGTGGTTTTCGTTCTTCCAATAATCCTCCTGGTTTTCCTTCTGGCCAGTATCAAAATAGAGGGCCCGGTTTATACACTAGTAGTATTTCAGGTCAAGGGGGTCAATTTAGTGGTCCAGGTTCAGGGGGTGAGTTTGCTAGTGGGGGTTCAAACCAAGAGGGTCAGGCTAGTGGAAAGGGTTCAGATAGTAGTTTAAGTAGGATTGAAGAGATGTTTGCTCAATTGATGGTGAGAGATCAGGCCACACAGAAAACATTAACTAAATTCGGTAATTTTGCTAAAAATCAAGAACAAGTTAATAAAAATCAAGAGCTTCAACTCAAAAATCAACAATCCGCCCTTTTAGACCTTCAAAGAACAGTAGGTGGTTTAGCTAAATAATTACAAGAAAACCCACCTGGTCAGTTTTCTGGAAACACCTACCCGAACCCCGCAAACCATTCAGCTAAGGCTATTACTACCCGTAGTGGCAAGAGTCTAGGGGCAGTAGTGAGAGAAAGTGTAGAGGTAGAAGATGAGGAAGAGGCAGATGAAGAGATTGAGATAGAAGCTCTCGGTAAGGTGCAACATAAGCTAGACCCAGCAAGTACCGCACACACCGAGGAGCTCCAAGTAGAAAAGAGTATCGAAAAACGTCCCGTAGGGGTTAGACCTTCACCATTAGTGGAATATTCTCGCGTTCCCTACCCCGCCCGCCTTAAGCATCAAAAATATGCTAAGGAATATGGGCAATTCTTAGAAATGTTTAAACAGTTAAAAATCAACCTTCCTTTTATCGAAGCCTTACAGTCCATGCCTAAATATGCCAAATTCCTTAAGGACCTTCTAAAGCGTAAGGATAGGTTAGGAGAGCTTTCAAACATCCCGTTGACCAGAGCTTATTCCCCGGTAGTCTTGAATAAGCTACCGGAGAAATTAACCGACCCTGGTACATTCACTATTCCTTGCTTCTTCGGGGGTGTCGTTACTCCCGCTCATGCCTTAGCGAACTTAAGTGCTAGCATCAATTTGATGCCTTTTCTCTTTATGAGAGGTTAGGGTTAGGAGAGCTCACACCCACGCGTATGTCATTGTCCTTAGCCGACCGATCGGTTAAGTATCCTCGTGGGGTAGTAGAAAAATTTTGTGAAGGTAGATAAATTTGTGTTTCCCATAGATTTTGTGGTCTTAGACATGGAGGCCGATGAGAGAGTCCCGATCATTCTTGGTCGTCCTTTCCTTCGGACCGCAAAGGCCGTCATCGACGTCTTTGACGATAAGATTTCACTTAGAGCGGGTGATGACATAGTTACCTTTGAGATAGATCGAGCCATGCAACATCCTAGTAGTAGTGATAATTCTAGCGGACCGTGTCACTCCGTTTACTTCCTAGATTCATTCATCTCATGTGTTGATAGGTGTCTAGACTTCATTAGTGGGGCCGATCTAGTTGGTGAGGGAGTAGTTTAAGAGGAGTTTGTTGATGAGGGTGAGGAAGTAGATGCGTCTTGGGTTCCCGAAACCGTAGAGTTATGTGAGGTTAGGGAGGAGAGTGAGAGTAAACCCGTAGAGGATCCACCCCTAGAGCTTAAGGTTCTCCCATTCCACTTAGAGTATGTTTTCTTTGGGGAGAATTCTAGCATGCCCGTCATTATCTCTTCTAGATTGATGGGGAGGAGAAGGGAAAGTTAGTTGAGGTGCTTAAAGAGCACAAAGAGGCGATTGCTTGGAAACTATCCGACATCAAGGGTATTAGCCCCACTTTTTGTACCCACCGTATACTTATGGAGGATGAATTTAAACCGGTGGTGCAACCTCAAAGGCGTTTAAACCCTAACATGAAAGAGGTTGTTAACAAAGAAGTGTTAAAGCTTATGGAAGCCTGTTTGATTTATCCCATATCCGACTCTTCATGGGTGAGCCCTACTCAAGTTGTCCCCAAGAAGGGGGGATGACTGTTGTCATGAACGAGAAAAATGAGCTCATCCCTTCTCGTACGGTTACGGGTTGGCGTGTGTGCATTGACTACCGCAATGTCACACCCCAACCGATGGCGGAATCATCGGGGCGCGGCACTGAGCGAAACTGATTGTCCAGAAGTTTCCACAACAACTATCATACAATTCAGTTATATAACACGTCCCATACCGTGTCCCAAATAATAACAAGTTATCATAGAAATCAACTAAACAATATGGGAACTGTTCCGACAACTCAAATTCTTAATTATTACAGACCGAAAGTAAATATTGTTTTAAGACTTCTAGACGGCTAACTATAGATCTTACTGACTACAGGTGCCAGTACAAGATCTACAGATAATTATGGCCCTGGAGCAGGTATATGGACACTGTCCTAAGGTCACTGGCTCCTAGAAGCTTATTATTGCCTCGCTTCCCTAGCACGCTAGTAGCTTAAACACCTGTCACATACGTTAAAATAAAAGTCAATACATATAATGTAAAGGTGAGTACACAAGTTTGATATAGCATATAGAGTTTGAATAGTTTACGCATAACCAAGCACGTACACAAGGGCAAACGATGCATGTAAATTATCAACATGGGACCATCGATACCAGTGACTTCAAGTTGACTGTCCGAGACAGTTCGCAATACATGATTACCACCGTAATCCATGCAAGTAATTGTCCTTAGCAACCCCCGTGTGAACGGGTGCTGAGTCCAAACTATAGTACTATGTTGCTAAAGCAGGTAGATAGCACTCCACGTGTAAACATAATAAACAGCAATCATTTAGACAAGTAATACATGCAAGTAGGTTAGCGTTCAAATAGTTTGTGTTGTTTGTGAATTTGATAGATTACGTATGTAACACCCAAAAGTGCTGAAAGCAAAAAGGGATCGAGTATACTCACAGTGGTTGATCGTGGAGTGAGAGGAACACTGAGAATAGGTTAGCCTGAATAGTTCGATAACACAACGATGAGTAACGCGGAAAAAGTAAACAATGTACTTGGATCGAGTAGGCCATTCGATCGGACAGCAGTTCGATCGAGTGGGCTGTTCGATTGGTTTGAAAGTCCGTTCGAACATCCATTCGATCGGCCGGCTGGCTCGATCGGCTGGTTCCTTCAAGTGGATTGTTTCTTCCTTTGATGTGAAGGAGGTGTTTGTGTATGATGGTTTGTACTACCTTTCAGGTTGGCCGATCGAACAGCTGTTCGATCGGTTAGCCCAACCGATCGGTTAGCACTTCATTGTTCTCAAATATGTCATTCGATCGGTTGGTATGCTCGATCGGATGACATTCCAATGTTTCGAAAAGTCTAAGTGTTTTGAAGTATAGTATCTCATGATTCGAGCAGTAATGATTACAATCGAGTGGTGTAGTCGATCGAACAGTACCTCGTCAATACTACACTTTGTGAGTTGGTGGGTCTAAGTGCTAGTCGATCGGTTAGCCTAGCCGATCGGCTGGCATAGTCGTTCGGTTGGGCTGTTCGATCGAACAGCCTAGCCGTTCGGCCAGCTTCTCGATTCGGTTAACCTATCACTTAACACTTGGTTATTCCCGTTAATTGTTGATGTTTTAGAGATATTTTGACTACGAGTTGAACCACAAAGCTGAAGTCCCTACTTAGTCTACTGACTCGAGCAGGAATCACCCAAGCTCGGCCAGAGGCGGTTTGGAACTTAAGTTTAACGTTTAACCCGAAATCGGTATATCTCTCGGTAGAACCCGAATATTGAACCATGTGTTTTGTTTAGATTGATTTGTAAGTCGGTTCAAGTCTCGTTTTCACCTTTTTGAGTGTAAAAGAGTTGAAAGATAGATGAAAACCCATCTTCCAATCCTTTCCCACCGTGAAATGTTAAGATCTTTGGAAGATTTTAGGTTATTTATGTGGAAATCGGTTAGATCTAAGTTATTCATGGTGGAATGATGCCAAAACTTAGTGTTCTTGAAGAACACATGATGACATCACCCAAGAACACCTAGATCTTGGTGATTTCATGGATGAAATCCAAGTTTTGAAAGATAGAAAGATGGAGAATCGATTAATGAACAAAAACGTACAAGGATTAGAGCGAAATACTTACCGGTTTGAGAGAAATCTGAGATTTAGTGAGAAGAAGAGGCTGGTCGGTCAGAGCTTTTCCAAAAGTGGAAAGTTTGACAAGGACAGCCCTATTTATAGGCTTCCAAAAGAGGAAAGGGTCAGCTGATCGAACAGCATCCCTGATCGAGCAGCTGCCCGATCGAACAGCCTGTTCGATCGGCTAGCCTGTTCGATCAGGTTGCCCTGTTCGATCGGCTAGCCTGTTCGATCAGGTTGCCCTGTTCGATCGGCTTGCCTGGTTTTGAGTGTTTCGCGACGATTTCTGATATTTCGAGTTCGATGAACGATGATTTGAGAATGATAGAATTCCTAATCAAATTACTTTTAGTCCCAACTACTATATCTAACATACAAGCATCCTTACACCACGATTTGGATTCGATTTCGATTGAGTTTGATTCACCTTTGAGTCTTGATTGATTTGATTGATTCACCACACACTTTAACACAAAAGTAAACATGCACAAGTAACACATAAGGCACACACACACGTATAAAAAGTACTAAAATCCCCACACTTGAGTTCGATGATTGATTTGATTAGCTTGATTACTGATTGATTAGCTTTATTGCGTTGTTACTTCCTATCATTCATAGTCGGTCGTTGATTCACAGTTCGATTATCGGTCGATTAGTTTGGTTATACAACACTTACTCCAAATAATATGAAAATCAAAATGAAACTAAAATGAAATTAATCTTTATTGATCTTTAATTCCAATAACAGTCAACCCTTGACTTTGACTTTGACTTTTGGAAAACACGGGGTGTTACACGCAAGCTCAATGACGTCACCTGAAAAGACCACTTCCCACTTCCTTTTATCGATCAAATGCTTGAGCGTCTTGCGGGGCAACAATTCTATTGTTTCCTTGATGGTTTTTCCGGCTACTTCCAAATCCCTATCGCACCGGAAGACCAAGAAAAGACGACGTTTACATGTCCATATGACACATATGCGTACCGACGCATGCCTTTTGGGCTATGTAACGCTCCGGCTACATTCCAACGTTGCATGATAGCGATTTTTCAAGATATGGTAGAGAGTTCTATGGAAGTCTTTATGGATGACTTCTCGGTTTATGGTGATTCATTTGATCATTGCTTAGGTAATTTAGCGAAGATGATGAAGAGGTGCGTTGAGACGAAGTTGATGCTTAATTGGGAAAAGTGTCACTTCATGGTTATGGAGGGGGTAGTCATAGGGCACAAGATTTCTAGCGCCGGAATAGAGGTAGATAGAGCCAAAATAGATACCATTCGTAGGCATCCTCCACCGACTTGTGTCAAATCCATCTGTAGTTTCCTAGGTCATGCGGGCTTTTATAGGCGTTTATTAGGGATTTTTCCAAAATTACTCGCCCCATGCGGGCTTTGATGAGGAGTGTCTTAAAGCGTTCGACTTCCTTAAAGAGAAACTCGTGAGTGCACCCATTCATGTATCCCCCGATTGGAGCTTACCATTTGAGCTCATGTGCGACGCAAGTGACTACGCGGTCGGGGCGGTCTTGGGTCAAAGACGGGAGAACCACTTTCACCCGATCTACTACGCGAGTAAAACCCTCAATGATGCCCAAGAGAATTATACTACTACCGAAAAGGAACTCTTATCTGTGGTCTTTGCTTTTGCTAAGTTGCGATCATACCTTGTGCTTTCCAAGACCATAGTGTTCACCGACCATGCGGCTTTGCGCTATCTTTTCCAAAAGAAAGATGCTAAGCCCCGTCTCATCCGTTGGATTCTACTCCTTTCCGAGTTTAACATAGAAATTAGGGATAAAAAGGAGCAGAGAACATAGCGGCGGATTACCTTTCACGTTTAGAGGATCCAAATAGAGAAGAGATTCGTGAGGAAGCGATAGGAGACCGATTCCCTCATGAGTCTATAGATTTTGTTACGGCGGAGAATGAGGGATTATCGTGGTTTAGTGATCTAGCAAATTATCTTGCGATTGGAGATGTGGTGCAAGATATGAATGCCCAACAAAAGAGGAAGTTAATTAGGGATGCTAGAAAGTACATATGGGATGATCCTTACCTTTTTAGGATAGGAGGTGACCGTGTACTTAGGAGGTGTGTTAGCAAGGAGGAGGGTTTAGATATACTTAGGCATGTGCATGAGGGGTTGACGGGAGGTCATCATGGTGCGCACACTACCGCACAAAAAGTCTTTGATTGCGGTTTCTTTTGGCCTACGGTGTTCGAGGATGCTCAAGAATTTGTTAGGACTTGCGATGCTTGCCAACGTACTGGTAACATCTCATCCAAGAATGAAATGCCCCAAAATCCCATTGAACTACTCGAAATCTTTGACGTATGGTGTGACACCCCAGGATAACCAGTAAACTACACAACACAACTAGCTTCCTCAGTAACCGCGTGCTAAATTTCGGGACGAAATTTCTTTCAAGTTGGGGATAATGTGACAACTCGAGTTTCCGAGATTCCACTTTCGCATTTATTGCGCGTTAACTGTTTAATTGTTTACTTATACGACTTGTTTGCTTTGTAACTATACACGTTTGATACGATAAAACGTATTGTGATTATTACATGCATTTATATTTGTTGATATAACATGAGACTTGTTTAGAAAACTTAAATTGTTTAGCACATGAAAGGACCTGACGAAACAAGTGCTTCGCTATGACCAAACCCGACGAAACAGGAGTCTGTTTCATCATTCCAATCTCGACGAAACAGAAGTGTTTCGCCGAGCCCAGTTTCGCCGAAGCCCAGTAAGGGCCCAACTCGTTACACGAAATATTTATCCAGTATTATGTTCATTCGTCACACGTTTGGCAATCAGAAAACCCTAGAACTCTCTGTCCGACGGCAACCTTGAATCCTTGAAGCCCCCTAGATAATGGAACTGGTAAACACGGTTCGGATGATAATGATATAAAGGTTGAATCTGTAGCACATAGGATTCCTGCTGTTAATTTGTTTGGGGTATTATTCAATGTTAAAGGCTGATTAATATTGTAAATCTTTGAACTTGATTATCACATGAATAGACTGTTTAATTTTAGCATGTGTGGTCCTGTTGCGATTGAATGAATACTGTATGATTTCTATATGATGTTTGCTGTATGATGATGACTGTATAATCTCTGTATGATGTTGACGGCTGTTAGGGTTTTCTGTAATTGACTGTTTAATCGACGTGCCTGGAGGGCCGCGATACAAATATAACTAGTCTAGAATACATGGGAAACTCCCACTAATCTTCGCAAACATGCCTGGAGGGCCGCCATACAAGTATATACGATACATGGTTTACTAAACAAACATGCGGTTTACGAAATGAATGCTATAACGAAACAATCAACTGTGAACTCGCTCAACTTTGTTGTTGACTCGTTGTTACGTGCCTTGCAGGTCAATAGGTACACATGGAGCTTGCACTGGGAGGCGCGGTCGTTGTGGACTTGGATCGTGGATGCTTTGTTAAACGTTTATGACATTTCAAACTTATTACTTATGTTGGTTTTTACATTTATGCTTCCGCTACACACTTGATTATGTTTTGGGTTTTTGAACACCTTTCGTATTGATGAATGAGTTTTACTTAATACTTATAATGTTCAATATGATTGGTGGCTTGATCCTGGTCAGTTACGCCTCCAAGCGGTGATACTCCGCGGGTGGATTTTGGGGGTGTGACAGATTGGTATCAGAGCCATTGGTTATAGTGAACTTGGTTTTAATAAGGGGAAAAAGTTTTTGATAAAACCAGACTATAACCTGTACAGTGCTCAACGATCCACAACGACGCTTCGCTCCACGTGCAAGACTCAACACTATAGGTACTACTATTCATGTTTACATTGCCTACTTGCTAGATTACATAGAACTTTGCTCATGGTATGCATAGATAAACATAACAATTATTGCTTGAGAACCCTTGTGTGCTTACTCTCTTCTGTCATCGCACTTTTCGCGAACCTCTGTCACTTATGTTGCCTTTGATATGAAGATCATGGCTGGACGCATTAACATGACACAAGCCCAATTGACGGCTCTTATTAACGAACAAGTTGCCGCAGCACTTGCAGCTGCACAAGCAGGAGGTATACCCTGTAGTTGTAACTCACTCTAGGATCCTTAGATCCTACACTCCTAAACCAACTCTTGTGTTTAACCTTGTCCTGTTCTTATACACAATAGGTCAACACGCTCAGCAACCTGTTTGCACTTTCAAGAATTTCATGGACTGTCGTCCTAACACATTCAGTGGTACTGAAGGAGCAGTTGGACTCCTCCATTGGTTTGAAAAGCTCGAGTCCGTCTATGAAATGTGTGAATGCCCTAAGGCTCGCAGGGTGAAGTACGCCACTGGTACTCTAGAAGGCATTGCGCTGACTTGGTGGAACGCAAAAGTTCAGATGTTAGGGTTGGCAGCTGCTAACGCCACCCCTTGGAACGATTTCAAGGAACTGATCAAGCGAGAATACTGCACACGAGACGACGTCCACAAGTTAGAAGTGGAGTTCTTCCATCTGAAAATGACGGGGTCAGAGATTGAGGCTTATACGAAAAGGTCAAACGAACTAGCCATCTTGCGTCCAACTATGGTGGACCCTCCTATCAAGCGTATTGAGTTATATCTCAAAGGGCTAGCACCAGAAATTCAAAGTCATGTGACATCGGCCAACCTTGATAATATCCAGGATATTACACGTCTTGCTCATCGCCTCACAGATCAGGCAGTGGAACAGAACAGGCTGCCCAAACGTATCAGTGCTACCAATGCTACTACTTCCGCTACTTCCAGTGACAACAAGCGGAAATGGGATGGGGATTCCAGCAAGGGTTCGGCTACAGCTCAGTCTCAGGTACAGCAGCGGAAGACTGATAACTATCAGAGCCCTGGTCAGCAATTTTCTGGTGGTCAAAGACAGGGTGGATATCGAGGAAACCTTCCAAAGTGCAATACTTGCAACAAGCACCACAATGGCCAGTGCAATAAGGGTCATTGTCATCGGTATCTGAAGATGGGTCATGAGGCTAAAGATTGTAGGAGCTCACGACCTGCGAATCAGAACCAGCAACAACAACCACCACCTGCTCCATGAAACCAGCAGCAGCAACAGCAGAGAGGCAACAGAGGATGCTATCAATGTGGTGCTGAAGGCCACTTCAAGCGAGACTGCCCTCAGTTAATCCAGAACCAGAACAACAACAATAATCAGGGCAATGGGAACAACAACGGGGGAAACAATGATGGAAACAACGGCGCTAGGGGTCGTGCATTTGTGCTGGGTCAGGGTGATGCAAGGAATGATCCTAACGTGGTAATGGGTAAATTTCTTCTCGATGACTTTTATGTTACTGTATTATTTGATTCGGGTGCGGACACCAGTTATATGTCTCTGAAAGTTAGTCGAATGCTTAAACGCGCCCCAACCCTTTTGAATACTAAGCATGTCGTAGAGTTAGCGAACGGTAAAAGTCTAGAGGCCACACACATAGTTCAGGGTTGTAATCTTATCCTCGCTGGTCAGACTTTCTCTATAGATCTTATTCCCATAGCTCTGGGTAGTTTCGACATCGTCATTGGTATGGATTGCTTATCTCAACAACAAGCAGAGATCCTGTGCAAGGAGAAGATTGTTCGTATTCCTCGTTCTGGTAAAGAACCTCTCGAAGTACAAGGCGACAAGAGTGGTGCCGTGGTTGGCATCATCTCCTTCCTGAAGGCCCAGAAGTGTTTACAAAAGGGCCACGCTGCCATTTTGGCGCTTGTTTCTGACGCATCAATGAAAGAGAAGAGATTAGAGGATATCCCAGTTGTACGCGATTTTCCTCAAGTGTTTCCTGAAGATTTACCTGGGCTACCACCTCATCGCCAGGTTGAATTCCAGATTGAACTAGCTCCTGGAGCAGCACCAATAGCTTGCGCACCGTATCGTTTAGCTCCAACTGAACTAGAAGAACTGTCTAAGCATCTGCAAGAACTTTTGGATAAGGGTTTTATTCATCCTAGCTCTTCGCCTTGGGGAGCTCCAGTATTATTCGTGAAAAAGAAAGACGGTACCTTCAGGATGTGTATAGATTACCGTGAACTAAACAAGGTGACTGTGAAGAATCGCTATCCTCTTCCTCGTATTGATGATTTATTCGATCAGCTACAAGGGTCGAGCTACTACTCAAAGATAGATCTAAGGTCAGGCTACCATCAACTGAGAGTCCGGGATGAGGACGTCTCCAAAACAGCATTCAGAACTCGCTACGGCCACTACGAGTTTCTAGTTATGCCATTCGGATTAACAAACGCGCCTGCAGTCTTTATGGATCTTATGAACAGAGTGTGCAAACCCTACCAAGACAAGTTTGTCATAGTCTTCATCGACGACATCCTGATCTACTCTAAGAGTCAGGAGGAACACGAGCAGCATTTACGACTTATTTTAAAGCTCCTTCGAACAGAACAGTTATACGCCAAGTTTTCGAAATGCGACTTCTGGCTTCGTGAAGTCCACTTTCTAGGCCACGTGGTAAACAAGGACGGGATTCATGTGGATTCCTCCAAGGCAGACTCGATTAGGAACTAGCCTGCACCGCGTACACCAACGGAAATACGCCAATTCTTGGGTTTGGCGGGTTACTACATGAGGTTTATTAAAGATTTCTCAAAGATTGCACAGCCGCTTACACTACTGACACAGAAAGGTGTTACTTATAGTTGGGGTAATACACAGGAAACAGCCTTTCAGCACTTAAAGGATAGACTCTGCAACGCACCTATTCTTTCATTGCCAGAGGGCACAGACGACTTTGTGGTTTACTGCGATGCATCAATTCAGGGTCTTGGTTGTGTATTGATGTAACGGGATAAAGTCATTGCCTACGCTTCGCGCCAACTTAAGGTTCACGAACGGAATTATACTACACACGACTTAGAGCTGGGAGCTGTCGTTTTCGCGCTTAAGATATGGCGACATTACCTGTACGGTACCAAGTGCACCATCTACACCGATCACAGGAGTCTCGAGCATATCTTCAAGCAGAAGGAATTGAACATGCGTCAACGACGATGGGTCGAACTTTTGAACGATTATGAATGTGCCATCAAGTATCACCCAGGCAAGGCCAATGTTGTGGCTGACGCCCTAAGTCGAAAAGATACTACACCTAGACGCGTACGAGCACTACAACTTACTATTCAGTCTAGTCTTCCGGCACAGATATGAGATGCTCAGGTAGAAGCATTGAAACCAGAAAACGTCAGGGCTGAAGCCCTACGCGGCTCAAGGCAACGGTTAGAACAAAGGGAAGATGGCGCCTACTATGTAGAAGGACGCATCTGGGTCCCACTTTTTGGCAACTTACACGAGCTTGTAATGGATGAAGCACATAAGTCTCGCTACTCAGTACATCCTGGTTCAGATAAGATGTACCACGATCTCAGAACTACGTATTGGTGGCCTAGCATGAAGGCCCACATAGAAACTTACGTCGGCAAATGTTTGACTTGTACGAGAGTCAAGACAGAATATCAGAAACCATCGGGCCTACTTCAGCAACCCAAGATACCACAATGGGAATGGGAGGAAGTATCCATGGATTTTGTTACTGGCCTACCTAGATCCCGGCGTGGAAACGATACTATTTGGGTGATCGTGGATCGACTCACGAAGTCTGCACACTTCCTGGCTATTAAGGAAATGGATAAGTTCTCCACTCTAGCAGACGTATATCTCAAGGAAGTTGTCTCAAGGCACGGGGTGCCGATCTCTATTATCTCTGATCGTGATGCACGTTTTACGTCGGAACTGTGGCAAGCAATGCACAAGTCGTTTGGCTCTCGGTTAGACGTGAGCACAACTTATCACCCTCAGACAGATGGGCAGTCTGAGCGCACTATCCAGACTCTAGAAGACTTGCTTCGGGCATGTGTTATCGATTTCGGCAACAGCTGGGAAAAACACCTCCCTTTAGTGGAGTTTTCGTACAATAACACTTACCACACCAGCATTCAAGCCGCTCCATTTGAGGCAGTATACGGGCGTAAATGCCGATCACCTCTCTGTTGGGCAGAGGTGGGCGAAAGTCAAATCACAGGTCCAGAACTTGTAGTTGATGCTACTGAAAGGATTGCACAGATACGACAACGCATGTCGGCAGCTCGTGACCGTCAGAAAAGTTACGCTGATAAGCGCAGGAAACCGCTCGAGTTCCAGTTTGGGGATCGAGTGCTACTCAAAGTCTCGCCCTGGAAGGGCGTAGTTCGTTTTGGCAAACGAGGCAAACTCAATCCACGTTACATCGGACCATTCGAAATCATAGAAAGAATAGGCAAAGTGGCCTACAAACCGAACTTACCAGCAGAACTCGGTGAAGTTCACAACGTTTTCCACGTGTCGAATCTGAAGAAGTGTCTGTCAGATGAGACCCTCATAGTTCCTTTGAAAGAACTCACCATCGACGAACAGTTACATTTCGTCGAAGAACCAGTCGAAATCACGGACCGGGATGTTAAGGTCCTCAAGAACACCATAATACCTCTTGTTCGAGTTCGTTGGAACTCCCGTCGTGGCCCAGAGTATACTTGGGAACGAGAAGACCAAATGGAACTCAAATATCCCCAGTAATTCCAGAACAATGCAACTACTACTGAGGCTGAAGCTACTACAGAATTTCGGGACGAAATTCCAAATCAACGGGGGGATGATGTGACACACTAGGATAACCAATAAACTATGCAACACAACTAGCTTCCTCAGTAACCGCGTGCTAAATTTCGGGACGAAATTTCTTTCAAGTTGGGGATAATGTGACAACGCGAGTTTCCGAGATTCCACTTTCGCATTTATTGCGCTTTAACTGTTTAATTGTTTACTTATACGACTTGTTTGCTTTGTAACTATACACATTTGATACGATAAAACGTATTGTGATTATTACATGCATTTATGTTTGTTGATATAACATGAGACTTGTTTAGAAAACTTAAACTGTTTAGCACATGAAAGGAACCGACGAAAAAAGTGCTTCGCCATGACCAAACCCGACGAAACAGGAGTCTGTTTCGTCATTCCAATCTTGACGAAACGGAAGTGTTTCTCCGAGCCCAGTTTCGCCGAAGCCCAGTAAGGGCCCAACTCGTTACACGAAATATTTATCCAGTATTCTGTTCATTCGTCACACGTTTGGCAATCATAAAACCCTAGAACTCTCTGTGCGACGGTAACCTTGAATCCTTGAAGCCCCCTAGATCAATCGAGTATTGTTCCATCTTTTACGGTTAGCGTTTAACCCTTGCATGATCATTAGATTGTTATCTTTGTTAGTTATTAATCGAAAACATGATTCTTGACCTTACGTTTGAATTCCCGGTTGATTGTGATGATGATCATTATGAACCATAATGAAACTGTTAAACACGGTTCGGATGATAATGATATAAAGGTTGAATCTGTAGCACATAGGATTCCTGCTGTTAATTTGTTTGGGGTATTGTTCAATGTCAAAGGCTGATTAATATTGTAAATCTTTGAACTTGATTATCACATGAATAGACTGTTTAAGATTAACATGTGTGGTCCTGTTGCGATTGAATGAATACTGTATGATTTCTCTATGATGTTTGTTGTATGATGATGACTGTATAATCTCTGTATGATGTTGACGGTTGTTAGGGTTTTCTGTGATTGACTGTTTAATCGACGTAACTGACTTTGTTCACGAAACGGAACTCACGGCGAAACGGGGGGGGGGGGGGGGGGCGAGGTTATATACGACGAAACAAGAGGTGTTTCACCGTAATCATTCATGACGAATCAAAAGTGTTTCGCTGAGACCAATTACGACGAAACAACCTTGACGAAACAGAAGTGTTTCGTCGGAGAGGGTGCACGGCGAAACAGGGGGTGTTTCGCCGAATGGGTAATCTGCACAGTAACTTGATTTCTTTCTGTTAAGGGTTAACTGGATTAATTAATTGCCGTTAAGTGATACGCATAACTTGTATGAGCTTGAAGGCGTGCTTTGTGCTACTTGGTGATCATTAATTTAATAACCACTATGATTTTGCTTATACGTGAACTTAGTGAACATAAACTGATTATGTACACGTGCATACTTTAGGACTTGACTGATTGTTTGTGAGCACATACCTTAGCATACCAAGCAAACCAAGGTGAGTTCACACTCTTACCAAGGCATGGGATTCCCGGGGGTTGGGAATGGGATTGAATGATCACTTGTACTTACATTGTTACTGGAATTATGTACCACTGACCTCGTTAGGGGAAGGTCACTTATAGATACTGCTAGACTAGTAATACATGGGAAGTCCCGACTAATCTTCGCACACATGCCTGTAATGGCCGCGATACAAATACTAAACTTCGCACACATGCCTGGAGGGCCGCAACACAAATATAACTAGTCTAGAATACATGGGAAACTCCCAGTAATCTTCGTAAGCATGCCTGGAGGGCCGCGATACAAGTATATACGATACATGGTTTACTAAACAAACATGCGGTTTACGAAATGAATGCTATAACGAAACAATCAACTGTGAACTCGCTCAACTTTGTTGTTGACTCGTTGTTACGTGCCTGGCAGGTCAATAGGTACACATGGAGCTTGTACTGGGAGGCGCGGTCGTTGTGGACATGGATCGTGGATGCTTTGTTAAACATTTATGACATTTCAAACTTATTACTTAAGTTGGTTTTTACATTTATGCTTCCGCTACACACTTGATTATGTTTTGGGTTTTTGAACACCTTTCGTATTGATGAATGACTTTTACTTAATACTTATAATGTTCAATATGATTGGTGGCTTGATCCTGGTCAGTTACGCCTCCAAGCGGTGATACTCCCCGGGTGGATTTTGGGGCTGTGACATATAGGGCATTGACTTCATGGGACCTTTCCCTCCTTCGAGTGGGAATAGGTACATCCTTGTGGCGATCGACTACGTTTCAAAGTGGGTGGAAGCTCAAGCTTTACCTACTAACGACGCTCGAGTGGTGGTGAGATTCTTAAAAAAGTTGTTCACGCGATTTGGTACTCCTAAAGCCCTTATTAGTGTTGGAGGAGCATACTTTTGTAATTCCGTGATGGAGAAAGCATTAGAGAGATATGGGGTCACTCACCGTTTGTCTACCGTGTATCATCCACAAACAAACGGTCAAGTAGAAAATGAGAATAGGGGAGTGAAGAAAATTCTTGAGAAAACGGAAGGGAAAAGTCGTAAAGATTAGTCGGACAAACTTGACGATGCTTTGTAGGCATTCCGTACCGCCTACAAAACACCTTTAGGGACTACACCGTTTATGATCGTATATGGAAAGGCTTGCCATCTCCCGGTAGGATTAGAGCACCGAGCGTATTGGGCTCTTAAAACCGTTAATTTAAATCTTACTCCCGCAGCTAGGAGAAGATATTTCCAAATCCATGAATTAGAAGCCCTTAAAGATGCGGCGTATGAGCGTTCTTGGAGTATCAAGGAGAAAACGAAGGCATTGCATGATCAGAAGGTTAAAGGGTTGAAGGAATTCAAAGTTGGTGATAAAGTGCTTCTCTACAATTCGCAGTTTAAATTGTTTCCCGGAAAGTTGAAGTCGAAGTGGACAGGACCGTATGTTGTGAAAGAATTGTTTCCGCATGGTGAGATTGAGTTATACAATGAAGCTAGTGATGTGTCGTGGAAAGTGAATGGCCACCATTTAAAGCATTATTTAGGAGGGCCGATTGACAACATCGAGAAGGAGGAAACTCCTCTCGAAGATTTTGTAGGACCGATTTGACGATCTAGAGAGTCAATCAAAGTCAATATACCATTGTTTGAGTGGCGGAAACAAACAAACAATGTTGAATCAGAGAGAATTGAGTAGAAATAGACATAATATCACTTTTAACACTTGTTTCTCATTAAAATTCACTTGGAAATCCGGCAGCAGTTCGGTTACAACTTCATGATTCCGTGCCAAAATGAGAAACACAAACACATATATATACTACTGAGATTTCGCTTGAAATGACACCTTGACATTTCAAGCGGAATCACTTCCATCTGATTTTGCTTGAAATGACAAAGTGTCATTTCAAGCGCAATCACTACATTAAGACATAAAATTTACATTTCAGCCCCTACACTATACATACTTGACATATTTAGACCCTAGACTTAAGACATAGGCTTTAGACATCTTGTACTAACAAACTCCCCCTTGTATACAGCCGGAGTCTTCAGTCTTGGTCTTCAGGTCTTCAGCTCTTCATATCGACTTAAAACTTTCTTCTCTTGGCTTTGGCTTTTTCCTCAGCAAGTTCCTCAGCCTTTCATTTTCTTTCTTTGCTTTCTTAGCTTCTTCAACTTGCATCTTCATCCATTTTCCATTGTTCTCTTCCAACTTCGTTCTTTCCTTTTCAGCTTTCTTCTTTTCTTTTTCTTCAAGCGACCACCATTTTGAATTCCATTTACTTTAAGAATTTATGCCTTTCTGAAAGCAAATAGTTACGACTTTCAGGAACTACATCGCGTGTTCTCTATCTTCAGATTGGAAGCGGATCTTGTTCACAAATAAACACTCTATATCTTTTGCTGAACAATTTACCAACCACATCGGGTCGTAGACAAATATCTCTCTGATCTACTTCCCAGCTCTGTAAGTTATCACCGCCTCTGTCGATATACAACTATACACCCAGCCCATAAAACCTTTATAAAATTCTTGTTCCATTTTTGGCACTGGTACGTTTTTCATCGCTTTCGGCTTTTTCACATTCAAGATCGTCTCTTCAATTCCTGTCACTGGATCTACCATTTGAACTCTCTTTGGGTAATGAGGCTTTCAGTGTCTGAAATTCTTCAATGAATCGAACTTTATGTAACCCCACATAGCTACATCATTCTTTCTCACAGGATACCCTAAGGTTCTTACTTTCGATAACTCTTCTACATCCCACCACGGTAGGGAGATAATATCATGCAAGCGTTCAAAGTACTGTACTCCACACTCTCTTCAGATAGCATAAGCATTAACTTGAGGCAGAAAACCCCAGCTAATGATATCCCCTAGTGAAATACTTCTATCTCTTTGATAAAACTTCAATGGACGCTAGAATTTTCTTTCGTTGCTTTTCTTAAACCATTTCTTTCATTCTTCTTTCTGAAGATCTTTCGGAGTACCATCGAAATTCTTATCTTTCAGTATCTCAGCGACTTTCCTCCTCAGTTCATCCCTGTTTTCTTCACTAAAGAACTCCATCAGAAACACCCTCTTCATCAGAGCAATCTTCAACCTCAACCCTATCATAAACATCTGCATCCTCACCATACTTGTATTCATACTCTGGTTGATGGTTGATATCGAATGCATTCAGTTCTTCTTCAAAATCAAATGTGAATTCGTCTTCATTTACATTGGACATCTTCAGCATTTCATTCAACGTGTAAGTATGCCTGAATTCACCTTCTTCAACATGAGGCTCTATTCGAAGAATTAACTTTTCAACTTGATCAACATTCTGATCATCTACATGCTCCCCCTCTCCATCAGCTCCCTCTGAAACTTCATTCACATCATCATTCATGTAATCATCAACATTCGTTTCATTTGAAGCTTCAATAGTAGTAACACCTGTACCTCCTTGATCGTCATCATCATCATTGTCATTATCAGAACTATGACTACTCGCAGAAAACACTTTTTCATCATCATCATCATCCTCTTCGTCATCACCCTCTTCAATGTCATCCTCTTCATCATTATCCTCCTCATCATCTTCTTCATCGTCATTCCCAGCAATATCTTCAAGTGATACATCTTCTTCAAAGATAGCTAACACAGAAGATATAGGAATAGGATTTTCAACAACTACCGATGGAACAATCGATCTTTCAGATACTGCAACACTGCCTTCAGCACCGTTGCCCTTATCTCTCAACTGAGCATCTATCTCTGCTTGACGTTTAGCCCTTAGTTCCTCTACTTGAATTTCCTCAAGCCTTTGCTCTATTGACTTTCCGAACATACTCTCTATCACTTTGTTCATCATATAAAATTCATGTTCTTTCAACGCCTTGGTAGCTTCAAGTTCTTTGTTCTTCAGCTCAAAGTACTTGTTTTGCTCATCTCTGCGTGTCTTTTCTTCTTCCAATTCTGCCACTCTCACCTTCAAAATATCAATCTCTGTCTGATCTGCATCTATTTTCTTCAGCAATGACTTGTTTTCAGACTCTAACTTCTTTACACGCATTTCAAGAATCTTCTCACGATCAACCACTCTTTTGCTTTCAGCTGCAACAACATCAACCTTACTCTCTACATTCTTCACTTGAACATTACTCGTAAAATCAAAATCTCCAATCTCATCAAGACTCATACTCAAGTTTGGAGGAACGGTTGGAAAACCTTTGTACCCCGAAGAACCCGGTGTTGTTTGAATAATAGGTTGTGAAGATGGTGGTGTTTGGAATATTGGTTGTGATGTAAGTAAAGTATGTTGTTGTTGTGGTGGTGTAATAGTATGAATTTGTTGTGGTGAATGAGGTGGTGAGAGATGTAATGGTGAGGGTTGTCTTGGTGGTGTAGGTTGTTTAGGGGTGATTGGTGAAGTGGTGAATGTATAAGTGATTGATGTGGTATAGGTTCAGGTGGTGGTGATGGTGGTTTACTTGGTTCTTGGGAAGGTTTCTTCTTCAACACGATCTTCGTTGGCTTTTTAATCTTTGGAGTAACCTTTTTTTATCTTTGGAGAAACAATCCTCTTTCTAGCACCCGCTTTCTTTCTTCCACCTGAAGGAGGCGTTTGAGATCCAGATTCACGTTCAGGAGATGGAACATATGCAACATCATCCTTCTCCTGTCTTTTTCTCTTTCTCAACTGCTTCTCTTTAGCAGTCTCTTCTTGAATTCTTTCCAAACGTTCTGTCTCATCAATCTCATCTTCAGAAGAACTAGAAGAACTAGTTATACTTTTGTTCACATTATCACCTTCTTCATCATCAACAGCTTTTTCTTTCTGAGCATCAACAGCTGCTTTATCTTTCTTAGCATTAAACGCCTTAAGTTTCTTCAGCAAACCCTGAGAATTAGGCGAAAGACGAACATCAACTTCAATATTAGCTTCAGCTTCAGTTTCAGCTTCAGCTTCAACATCAGGTTTTGCTTCAACCTCTGCTTCTGGTACTAGTTCTTCCACATTAGGTTCATCAATAAGTAAAGTCTTAGCAACTTTCTTTTGACATTTCTTGGGCTGTGAAGACGAACCCTCTCCCTTTTGTGCTTTGGGAGTAGCTTTCTTGCCTCTCTTCCTCTGTTCTTTCACAAACCAATCATTACGAGTACTTTTGAATTCTTCAAGAGCTTTTAATTCATCAGCATAACCAGCTTCTTTCATCTCCTCTTCATTCCTCCAGTTTTGGTGATTCACTGGATCTGGATCAACATAGTCTTTATCCTTAATGAATCCGAAAAAATCAGCTATCTTCTTCGGCTCAGGATGATTTGGGTGATATATGGCTAGGTGTTTCAACGAATTGTTACTCATGTGAGATAATACCAACAAATCATTGTTTACATCTCTTTCAATGTTAAGATAAGCATGATCTATCAGCATTTGAACAAATCTTGGATAAATCCAAGTCCTGCTCTTTGATGTAATGTTCTCGGCCATGTAATGAAACACGATGTGAGAAAAATTGTACTTCTTGTTCAAAACCAGAGCTATAACCATATTCATCTGATAATCCCTCATGGCATCATATCCTCCTTTGCAATGGCTTGGAGCCTGCAGTACTGAATGAACAATGAACTTGTATGGCTTTCGAAACTTTGACTTTAAATAATTTGCGTTGTTCAATGCACCATCATAACCCATTCGTAGCATACACCCTTTGACCATCCTTTCAGGGAATTTTGTTGGTTAGTTTGCATCATCAGGGAAATTCACTACTTCACGGATAAGCGCCTCTGAAATAACAATCGATTTCTTCTCATCATACTGCTTAACAACTGAATTGATCACTTTGTTTGCTTCGTCATAAGTTGCGTGCTTCCAAAAACGTTTCACATGTGATTTATACACCAAATGTTGATCCGTCAACGCTTTCTGAATTGGCACTCTCCTCATAAACTCAAGAATGCTACTGAACTCAGACAACTTTGTATTCTTTTCCTCGTCAAAATCACAACAACTGTTGTGCAATGGATCAAAGATCACATTCGAAGCCTGCAACACAACACACAACAAATTAATCAAACATTTTGTCAAATTTCATCACTAAAAACTTTCATGCGAAATCACATGAAATGCAATAACATTCCAAGCGGAATCACATGAAACAATTTGAAGTGAAACAACATGCTCATTGAAGCGGAATCATATAAGGCCACTTTAAAGCGAAATCATGAAACATCTGTTTCAAGCGGAATTACAGAACTCAAGCGGAATTATGATTAAACATTCAAAACACTACTGATGATGAAATTGGACATGTTGGATTGTTTATCAGTGAATTCTGACCATGGGCTTGTATTTTAATTTCATTTTAACCCACAGAATCCATTAAATCTAAGTCTGTTCAAACTTGTTCATCGTCTAATATGCACAAACCCTAGATCTGATACAATCAAATCCCTAAACATGATCTACAAATAATTCCGACAACACACACATGTTTTTCATTCATTTTTATCAACTTTTAAACCCTAAATCTATGTTTCGCATTCAGTTCATGACCGACACACAAAAAATACACAAGATCTGGTTCAAATTGGGTCTTAATCCTACCTTTCCCATGTTTATAGTTGAATTTGCCAACTAAAACACGAACTCAAACAACAAATCGGCAGAGTATCGGCTAAAAAACGACAAGTTTGAGGTTTCGCTTGAATCGCCTAGAGCAGAAACACTTGAAGCGGAAACAGAATAATGGTTTGAAGCGGAATCAGATGGCTATTTATAGGCCATCTGATTTCGCTTGAAATGGTCATGGAAGCTTTCAAGCGGAATCACCATAATGCCTTTTCAAGCGGAATTAGCAACAAATGGTGAAAACATTGATTTCAAGCGGAATCAGATTCAACCTTTTCAAAATTTTAACTTTTTGACTTTTTCTGATTTTTTACCGACACACCCAGTTAACCAAGTCCAAGTTAATGACCTTGGTCAACTGTTCAGCCTACCAAGTCCAAATTAATGACCTTGGTTGACCAGTTTATGAAGTATGCTGACTTTCTGAAACTGAAATTAGTTCAAATTAATGAACTTTTGAACTTTTCAAACTTTCAAACATGTACCAGTCACTTTTCAGAATCTCCTGCTTACCCAAACCTCATGAATCAGATATGTTCTGCACAAGACTTTGATCATCTAATCCCCAACGTCCATTGTCGAAAATAAGATGAAAAATAAAATCTTTTTGGATTTTAGAATGTGATAAGCAGAAATCTATACACACAATATTTTTGTGAGCGTGTTAGGGGATCATATCAGTTTCCGATAAGATACAAGTACCATTAAGCTTATATTTCATACTCAGCTTTAAATAGTTCGCTTAGATTGTCGATATACTAATCCACTTAAATTTTCACACAACTTTCAATCTGTTCGGGATACGGATTTAGTGTTTTAAGATCTTAAACTTTTACATGTGTCCCACCTCAGTATATACTCCCGTATCCAGATCCCAATATTCAGTCTTACAGGAGAGTATATGTAGATGATATCCGTATTGGGGTGAATGTGAGGCCGTGAGAGCTCAGGTCAGAACTTCCGTTCAGCAGAGAGATGATGACTCGACTTTTGGTGTGTTCCCTTTAGGGAATCTTTTTTACAACAACACATGATTAACATTTTGCAATGTGTTATCATTTTTTATGCTGAGGAGAGGCTTTACGAGTAAAGCTTTGCGTAAAGTATTATACGGGAACTAGGTCAGAATTTCCATTCAGCAGAAGTCCCGAGATAATACCCCAGATATCACTAAGTATAAAGACCTAGTATCTCAGAAAGAGTGACCTTTCAAACAAGATTTCGGGGGTTACCTATATATCCTGGAGATGTTCCCCACGTAAAAGCAAGTAATTTTTATGTTTGTATCCCAAACAAATCTACTAATTTTGTAAAAACCTATCGGCACATCATCAGCAAGACTGCTTAACGCATATTAAACATTACATTTCTTTAGCGTACTGTGTCTGTCTAGCTGATGCACTATCATTTCCCCTATTATACACAAACTCTTTTTCAGTTTTTCTAATGTTTTTGGATTTTTTTTTTTTAATTTTCTATTGTTTTTGGCTTTTGAAATTTTATCATGTTTTTTTTTTTTGTATTTTTCTGCAAACTTTCTCCCCCTAAAAATAAAAACATATTTTTGTGTTTTTGTTTTTATCGAAAAGCAGAAAAAACAAACTGTACAGAAAATTGACAACACGACGTAGTTCACATCAGATCGCCGCCCTCCTCGGCTTCACATTCTTCAAACCTCCCAGAACGCAGATTTTTCATCCCATTCAATTTTAAAAGATAATAAAATCTCTTTTTATCAAATGGTTTCGTGTAGAAATCAGCCTTCTGATCATCAGTGTGTATATGTTCAATCCAAATTAACTTCTTCCCGTGACAATCACGGATGAAGTGATGACGGATCTCTATATGTTTCGT
Organism: Helianthus annuus; assembly: GCF_002127325.2. Taxonomy (NCBI): domain Eukaryota; kingdom Viridiplantae; phylum Streptophyta; class Magnoliopsida; order Asterales; family Asteraceae; genus Helianthus; species Helianthus annuus. The sequence continues at coordinate 87,939,486 of NC_035444.2, read as the reverse complement.
TTTAGAATGGTGAACCGGATTTTTAGTTATATTTATAGCTGCTTCATTGTCCACGAATATCGGTGTATCCAAGAATTGCAAACCAAAGTCGCGCATTTGCTGTTGGATCCAAAGGATCTGAGAACAACAGCTGGAGGCTGAAACGTATTCAGCCTCATAAGTAGAAAGCGCCACAGAGGTTTGTTTCTTGCACTGCCAGGTAACAAGTCGAGTTCCGAAGAACTGACACCCAGCAGTGGTGGACTTAGCATTCTGCTTGCAGCTTCCAAAGTCAGAATCAGCAAAACCTGTTAGAGAGAAGTCACCCGATCGAGGATACCACAAGCCGATGCTTAGGCAGCCTTTCAAATACCGTAATATTCTTTTGACAATTGTCAGGTGTGACTGCTTCGGGCTTGACTGATATCTGGCGCAAAGACATGTTGGGTACATGATGTCCGGTCGGGAAGGAGTGAGATACATTAAGGATCCGATGATTGACCGGTACAATGTCTCCTCCACCTTTACTCCACTCACGTCAGGACAAATCCCATGATTCTGTGCTAGGGGGGTTGCTGCTTGACTGCACTGAGCCATATCAAACTTTTCTAGCTCGTCATTCACATATTTAGTTTGGTGAATGAAGATTCCATCGGGCATCTGCTCCACCTGCAGCCCGAGGAAGAACTTCATCTCCCGCATCGAACTCATTTCGAACTTCTTCTTCATAACCTTCTCGAACTCTTTGCACAACTAGTCGTTTGTCGAACCAAAAATGATGTCATCTACGTAGATCTGCACGATTAGGAGATGTCCTGCAACTTCCTTTGTGAACAATGTGCTTTCGACTGTGTGACAACTCGTAATTTAGAACCTTTCGTGTGCTTCGATGTAACTTGTTTGAGCGGTATGTGATTTTGTGATACGTGATTCTAAATGAAATATTATTATGGTGGTATTATGTGATTGTGTGAAATGTATGTATATAGATAATGTAAACACACAAGCCTTTGGGCTTTTATTTCACACTCCTCTCGGCCCACACTTCATGTTTTCGAATCAAAGAGGCAATCCGTGTAAAGGGTTCGGCCCACTTCCATTTTGCACGAAAACATATCCCACCTTAGGGATTAGTTTCTCATATTTCAAGAAAACACACACAAAACCCTAACCTCTCTACTCTCCCTCTCCCTCTCGGAACCGACGGCAAGAACCTACTTCGGATCTTCTTCGGATCGCAGTTCATCACTCTATCTCACCCCGACACTTACTTTCGGTTAGTGTCTTGTTAAGGTTTGGTTGTTTGATCATTGATGTATGCTATTACATGACATTTAGGATTCCATGCTAGTAGGGTGATTGATGAAGTTATGAAAAACAGGAACATGCATATGGTTATAATATTAGTTTGTATCCTGCTTGGTAAAATGAGAACTTGCAAACTATTAGAAATGTTAAACCCGATTGAAACTAGGGTTTTAGATATGCATGAGTGTTTAGTAGTATTGTTGTCATGATTGATCCGAATAACTGATGTTATGATTCAGACTTTTACGTGTTAGTCTTTGAGTTTGTTAGTCGGATGATCCGGTTGTATGTTCGTATGATCTTGATTAATTGTTCTTGATTAGATGATGATTAGGGTTGGACGAATATGTTTGATTCTGAATTGAATGTTGTTTAATCCGGTTTGAAACTGCCAAAACTGTTAGCAACTGTTACGGAAATTATGAGCTGCAAATATGGAAGTTTGTTACACCTTCTGATCTCGACAATGGTTGCGAGTCGAGAACCCACAGTCTCGACTCGAGACCATGCATCAACAGCACAAACAGCATGACTCGAGACCATGGTTGCGAGTCCTGTTGCGACTCGAGACCGTCTAGTCTCGACAAGTACATGCATGACTCGAGACCATGCATCAACAGCACAAACAGCATGACTCGAGACCATGGTTGCGAGTCCTGTTGCGACTCGAGACCGTCTAGTCTCGACTAGTACATGCATGACTCGAGACCACCTTTAGTTGCGACTCGAGACCACCTTTAGTTGCGACTCGAGAACGTTGAGGCTATAACTCGAGACCACTGTCTCGACTCGAGATCGCCAGTCTCGACTCGAGACCATATATACGTGCACACTACTGGACTTGCACACTGTTACGGGCCCAAGTAATTGGGCCGCACTGTTGGGCTTTTGTTTGTTTACGTGATGATACTGTTGAACTTGTGCTGTGGTTGAACTGCCATGATTATACGTGCATGCCATGATTAATACTTGTATGCAACTAGATGGAATATGTGTAGAAAACATATGTGCACTACTTGAACACAAGCCTTACTTGTATGGTAACCATGGTAGGACGTGGTTGACCACCAAATAGCTTGATTGACTTTTCTGTGTATCTGCCGAGCAAACTAAGGTGAGTTCACACTTTTACCAAGGCATGGGATTCCCGGTGGGTAGGGAATGGGATTGAAGGAATGGGATTGAACAATTAGTCCTACTTACACGGCTACTAGGCTATCTACCATCGTCCTCGGGTTAAGCATGGCACTTACATAAAACCTACGTAAACAAGTACTTACCACTGTCCTCAGGTTTCGAGGGACACTGACGTAAAACCTACGTAAACTCACACATGCTGTTGTCTTCCGGGTTAGGAAGGACACTTACGTAAAACCTACATAAACCCCACGCGTACCACTGTCCTCGGGTAAAGAAGGGCTCTTACGTAAAGCCTACGTAAACTCCGTACGTACTCCTGTTCTTGGGTTAAGAAGAACACTCATGGTTTAGTCTAGTACATACAAAATGGGAAGCCCCCACTAACTGAACACACACATGGGAATCCCCCACTAATTGAACGTACAAATAGCTTAGTTAATAACGCATAGTTATGCAACGAACTTACTTACTGTGAACTCGCTCAACTAGTTGTTGACTTTCTGTTACATGCCTTGCAGGGCCATAGGTATTCATGGAGCTTGCACGGGAGGCACGGTCGTTGTGGGCACGGATCGTGGATGTTATGTTAAACACTTTTATGACATTTCAACTTAATACTTACGCTGGGATTTACATTATTGCTTCTGCTACAGTTGATTATGTTTGGTTTTGAAAGCACCTTTCGTATTGATGAATAACTTTTATGATTTACTTATATGTTTAATATGATTGGTGGCTTGATCCTGGTCATGTCACGCCTCCAAGCGGTGATACTCCGCGGGTGGATTTTGGGGGTGTGACAGATTGGTCTCAGAGCCATTGGTTATAGCGAACTTGGTTTTAATAGGGGAAAATGTTTTTATTAAAACCAGACTATAACCTGTACAGTGCTCAATGATCCACAACGACGCCTCGCTCCACGTGCAAGACTCAACACACTAGGTACTACTATTCATGTTTACATTGCCTACTTGCTAGATTACATAGAACTTTGCTCATGGTATGCTTAGAAATACATAACCACTATTGCTTGAAAACACATGTGTGCTTACTCCCTTCTGTTATCGCACTGTTTGCGAACCTCCCTTACGTATGTCACCTTTGCTATGAAGACCATGGCTGGACGCATTAACATGACACAAGCCCAGTTGACGGCTCTTATTAACGAACAAGTTGCTGCGGCACTTGCAGCCGCACAAGCGGGAGGTCAGCACGCTCAGCCACCTGTTTGCACCTTCAAAAATTTCAAGGATTGCCGAACTAGTACCTTCAGTGGTACTGAGAGAGTTGTAGGCCTCCTCCGTTGGTTCGAGAGGCTCGAAACTGACTTTGAGGTGCGTGATTGCCCTAAGTCTCGTAGAGTAAAGTTTGCTACTGGAACACTCGAAGGTGCTGCATTAACCTGGTGGGAAGCATAGGTTCAAATGTTAGGGCTGGCAGCTGCTAATGCCACCCCCTGGAACGAGTTCAAGGACCTAATTAAGGAAGAGTTTTGCAGTCGGGAAGACATCCACAAACTAGAGGTGGAGTTCCTCAACTTGCAGATGGCGGGGTCTGAAATTGAGGTTTATACGAGGAGCTGTACCTCAAGGGTCTGGTGCCAGAAATTCAGAGCCATGTGACCGCAGTTAATCTTGGAACTATCCAGCAAGTCACTCGGCTTGCTCATCGTCTCACAGACCAGGCTGTAGAACAAAACAAACTACCGAAACGTGTTAAAGCTGCTACAACATGTGCTTCTAGTGACAACAAACGCAAGTGGGATGGAAACCTGAGCAAGGGACTAACTCCGGTTCAGTCTCTGGCTCAGCAGCGAAAGACAGATGACTACCAGAGCCCCGGTCAACAGTCTTCTGGTAGTCACAGGCAGAGTGGATATCAAGGAAATCATCCAAAGTCCAACAGATGCAATAGGCACCACAGCGGTCAGTGCAACAAGGGTCGTTGTCAGAGGTGTCTCAAGATAGGTCATGAAGCTAAGGATTGTCGAAGCTCACGTCCTGTAACCCAAGAACAACAACAGCCGCCTCAAGCTCCACAGAATCAGCAGCAATAACAGAGTTTTAGTGGATGTTTTCAATGTGATGCTAAAGATCACTACAAGAGACATTTTCCACAAATAAACCAGGACCAGACTCAGAACCACGACCATGGAAACAGGAACGACAATGGGGATAGCGTTGGGGGAAACAATGGAAACAATGACGTCGGGGCCGCGTGTACGTGATTGGTCAGGGTGACGCAAGGAACTATCCTAACGTAATAATGGGTAAGTTTCCTCTCGACGACTTTTATGTTACTGTATTATTAGATTCGGGTGCGGATACCAGTTATATGTCTTTGAAAGTTAGTCAAATGCTCAAACGTACACCCACACTTTTGAACACTAAACATGTCGTAGAGTTAGCTAACGGTAAAAGTCTAGAGGCCACACACATAGTTCAGGGTTGTAATCTTATCCTCGCTGGTCAGACTTTCCCTATCGATCTAATTCCATAGCCTTGGGTAGTTCCGACATCGTCATTGGTATGGATTGATTGTCCCATCAGCAAGCAGAGATCTTGTGCAAGGAGAAGGTTGTTCGTGTTCCCCGTTCTGATAAAGAACCTCTCGAAGTACAAGGCGACAAGAGTGGTGCCATGGTTGGCATCATCTCATTCTTGAAGGCCCAGAAGTGTTTGTGAAAGGGCCACACTGCCATTTTGGCACTTGTTACTGACGCATCATCGAAAGAGAAGAGATTAGAGGATATCCCGGTTGTACGCGATTTTCCTCAGGTGCTTCCTGAGGATTTACCTGGGCTACCGCCTCATCGCCAGGTCGAATTCCAGATTGAACTAGCTCCAGTATTATTCGTGAAAAAGAAGGACGGTACCTTCAGGATGTGCATTGACTACCGTGAATTGAACAAGGTGACAGTGAAGAACCGCTATCCTCTTCCATGAATTGATGACTTATTCGACTAGTTGCAAGGGTCGAGCTACTACTCCAAGATAGACCTGAGGTTAGGTTACCATCAGCTGAGAGTCCGGGATGAGGACGTCTCCAAGACAACATTTAGAACTCGCTACGGCCACTACGAGTTTCTTGTCATGCCATTCGGGTTGACAAACACACCGGCAGTCTTCATGGATCTTATGAACAGTGTGTGCAAACCCTACCTAGATAAGTTTGTGATTGTATTCATCGACGACACCCTGATCTATTCCAAGAGTCGGGAGGAACACGAGCAACACCTACCACTTATTTTGAAGCTTCTTCAAACAGAACAGTTGTATGCCAAGCTTTCGAAATGCGACTTCTGGCCTCGTGAAGTCCACTTTCTAGGCCACGTGGTAAACAAGGATGGGATCCATGTTGATCCATCCAAGGTAGATTCGATCAGGAATTGGCCTGCACCGCGTACACCAAGGGAAATACGCCAATTCTTGGGTTTGGCGGGTTATTACAGACGATTCATTAAGGATTTCTCAAAGATTGCTCAGCCACTTACACTACTGACACAGAAGGGTGTCACTTACCATTGGGGTAATACTCAGGAAACAACTTTTCAGCACTTAAAGGATAGACTATGCAGCGCACCTATTCTCTCATTGCCAGAGGGCACGAACGATTTTGTGGTCTATTGTGACGCATCGATACAGGGGCTTGGCTGTGTATGGATGTAACGGGATTAAGTTATTGCCTATGAGTCACGTCAACTCAAGGTTCATGAACGAAACTATACTACGCACGATTTAGAGCTGAGAGCTGTTGTTTTTGCACTTAAGATATGGCGACACTACCTGTACAGTAGCAAGTGCACTATTTACATCGAGCACAGGAGTCTTGAGCATATCTTCAAGCAGAAGGAATTGAACATGCGTCAACGTCGATGGGTTGAAATACTTAACGATTACGAATGCGCCATCAAGTACCATCCAGGCGAAGCCAACGTTGTGGCTGACGCTCTCAGTCGAAAAGACACTCTACCTAGACGCGTGCGAGCACTACAGCTTACTATTCAGTCTGGTCTTCCTGCACAGATACGAGATGCTCAGGTAGAAGCATTGGAACCAGAAAACGTCAGGGCTGAAACTTTACGTGGCTCAAGGCAACGGTTAGAACAGAAGGAAGACGGCGCCTACTACGTAACAGGACGCATTTAGGTCCCACTATATGGCAACTTACGCGAGCTGGTGATGGATGAAGCACATAAGCCTCGCTACTCGGTATATCCAGGTTCGGATAAAATGTACCACGATCTCAGAACCATGTATTGGTGGTCTAGTATGAATACCCACATTGCAACTTACGTTAGCAAATGCTTGACTTGTGCGAGAATCAAGTCGGAATACCAGAAACCATCAGGCCTACTTCAGCAACCCAAGATACCACAGTGGAAATGGGAGGAAATTTCCATGGATTTTGTTACTGGCCTGCCTAGATCCCAGCGTGGGAACGATACTATTTGGGTGATCTTGGATCGACTCACCAAGTCTGCACACTTCTTGGCAATAAAAGAAATAGGCAAGTTCTCCACTTTAGCAGACATCTACTTGAAGGAAGTGGTCTCGAGGCACGGGGTGCCCACCTCTATCATTTCGGATCGTGATGCACGATTCACTTCAGAACTGTGGCAAGCGATGCACAAATCTTTTGGCTCACGATTAGACATGAGCACAGCCTATCACCCTCAGACGGATGGGCAGTCGGAGCGCACGATCCAGACTCTAGAAGACATGCTTCGGGCATGTGTTATCGACTTCGGCAACAGCTGGGAAAAACATCTCCCTTTAGTGGAATTCTCGTATAACAACAGTTACCACACCAGCATTCAAGACGCTCCATTCGAGGCATTGTACTGACGTAAATGCTGGTCACCTCTCTGTTGGGCAGAGGTGGGGGGTTAGTCAAATCGCAGGTCCAGAAATGGTAGTTGATGCTACTGAACGGATTGCACAGATGCGGCAATGCATGGCGGTGGCTCGTGACTGTCAGAAAAGTTACGCTGATAAGCGTAGGAAACCACTCGAGTTCCAAGTTGGCGATCGAGTGCTACTCAAAGTCTCACCCTGGAAGGGTGTAGTTCGTTTTGGCAAACGAGGCAAGCTCAATCTGCGGTATGTAGGACCGTTCGAAATCATAGAAAGAATAGGCAAAGTAGCCTACAAACTAGACCTACCAGCAGAACTCGGTGCAGTTCACAACGTTTTCCACGTATCGAATCTGAAGAAGTGTCTGTCAGATGAGACCCTCATAGTTCCTCTGAAGGAGCTCACTATCGACGAACAGTTGCGATTCGTCGAGGAACCAGTCGAAATCACGGACCGGGATGTCAAGGTCCTCAAGCACACTAGGATACCTCTTATTCGAGTTCGTTGGAACTCCCGTCGTGGCCCAGAGTTCACCTGGGAACACGAAGATCAGATGAAACAAAAGTATCCCCAATTGTTCGGAAACAGTACAACCACTACTGAGGCTGAAGCTACTGCGGAATTTCGGGACGAAATTCCAAACCAACGGGGGGAGGATGTGACACCCCAGGACAACCAGGAAAACCATGCAACTTAACTAGCTTCCTCAGTGAGTACGTACCAAATTTCAGGACGAAATTTCTTTCAACTTGGGGATAATGTGACAACTCGTAATTTAGAACCTTTCGTGTGCTCCGATGTAACTTGTTTGAGCGGTATGTGATTTTGTGATATGTGATTCTAAATGAAATATTATTATGGTGGTATTATGTGATTGTGTGAAATGTATGTATATAGATAATGTAAACACACAAGCCTTTGGGCTTTTATTTCACACTCCTCTCGGCCCATACTTCATGTTTTCGAATCAAAGAGACAACCCGTGTAAAGGGTTCGGCCCACTTCCATTTTGCATGAAAAAATATCCCACCTTAGGGATTAGTTTCTCATATTTCAAGAAAACACACACAAAACCCTAACCTCTCTACTCTCCCTCTCGGAACCGACGGCAAGAACCTACTTCGGATCTTCTTCGGATCGCAGTTCATCACTCCAACTCACCCCGACACTTACTTTCGGTTAGTGTCTTGTTATGGTTTGGTTGTTTGATCATTGATGTATGTTATTACATGACATTTAGGATTCCATGCTAGTAGGGTGATTGATGAAGTTATGAAAAACAGGAACATGCATATGGTTATAATATTAGTTTATATCCTGCTTGGTAAAATGAGAACTTGCAAACTGTTAGAAATGTTAAACCCGATTGAAACTAGGGTTTTAGATATGCATGAGTGTTTAGTAGTATTGTTGTCATGATTGATCCGAATAATTGATGTTATGATTCAGACTTTTACGTGTTAGTCTTTGAGTTTGTTAGTCGGATGATCCGGTTGTATGTTTGTATGATCTTGATTAATTGTTCTTGATTAGATGATGATTAGGGTTGGACGAATATGTTTGAGTCTGAATTGAATGTTGTTTAATCCGGTTTGAAACTGCCAAAACTGTTAGCAACTGTTACGGAAATTATGAGCTGCAAATATGGAAGTTTGTTACACCTTCTGATCTCGACAATGGTTGCGAGTCGAGAACCCACAGTCTCGACTCGAGACCACGCATCAACAGCACAAACAGCATGACTCGAGACCATGGTTGCGAGTCCTGTTGCGACTCGAGACCGTCTAGTCTCGACTAGTACATGCATGACTCGAGACCACCTTTAGTTGCGACTCAAGAACGCTGAGGCTATAACTCGAGACCACTGTCTCGACTCGAGATCGCCTGTCTCGACTCGAGGCCATATATACGTGCACACTACTGGACTTGCACACTGTTACGGGCCCAAGTAATTGGGCCACACTGTTGGGCTTTTGTTTGTTTACGTGATGATACTGTTGAACTTGTGCTGTGGTTGAATTGCCATGATTATACGTGCATGCCATGATTAATACTTGTATGCAACTAGATGGAATATGTGTAGAAAACATATGTGCACTACTTGAATACAAACCTGACTTGTATGGTAACCATGGTAGGACGTGGTTGACCACCAAATAGCTTGATTAACTTTTCTGTGTATCTGCCGAGCAAACTAAGGTGAGTTCACACTTTTACCAAGGAATGGGATTGAACAATCACTCGTACTTACACGGCTACTAGACTATCTACCATCGTCCTCGGGTTAAGCAAGGCACTTACGTAAAACCTACGTAAACAAGTACTTACCACTGTCCTCAGGTTTTGAGGGACACTTACGTAAAACCTACGTAAACTCACACATGCTGCTGTCTTCCGGGTTAGGAGGGACACTTACGTAAAACCTACGTAAACCCCACGTGTACCACTGTCCTCGGGTAAAGAAGGGCACATACATAAAGCCTACGTAAACTCCGTACGTACTCCTGTTCTCGGGTTAAGAAAAACACTCATGGTTTAGTCTAGTACATACAACATGGGAAGCCCCCACTAACTGAACACACAGCATGGGAATCCCCTACTAATTGAACGTACAAATAGCTTAGTTAATAACGCATAGTTATGCAACGAACTTACTTACTGTGAACTCGCTCAACTAGTTGTTGACTTTCTGTTACATGCCTTGCAGGGCCATAGGTATTCATGGAGCTTGCACGGGAGGCGCGGTCGTTGTGGGCACGGATCGTGGATGTTATATTAAACACTTTTATGACATTTCAACTTAATACTTACGCTGGGATTTACATTATTGCTTCCGCTACACTTGATTATGTTTGGTTTTGAAAGCACCTTTTGTATTGATGAATAACTTTTATGATTTACTTATACGTTCAATATGATTGGTGGCTTGATCCTGGTCATGTCACGCCTCCAAGCGGTGATACTCCGCGGGTGGATTTTGGGGGTGTGACAGACTGTCCCTCTGGTGAACCCGTTGGCCATCAGATATTGGGAAAACGTCTCGTACCAGGCTCTCGGGGCCTGGTGAAGTCCGTATAGCGCTTTGTCCAGCAGATAGACTTTGTTCTTGTGCAGTGGATTAGTGAAACCTGGTGGTTGTCCCACATACACTTCTTCTTTTATCTTTTCGTACAAGAATGCAGATTTTACATCAAGCTGGTACACTTTGAAGTCTTTCCATGACGCAAACGCCAGGAAGATCCGAATAGCCTCAAGTCTAGCAACAGGCGCGTAAACCTCATCATAGTCGATGCCTTCTTGCTGACTGAATCATTGTACCACTAACCGTGCTTCATTCTGAACCACGACTCCTCTATCGTCTCTTTTACACTTGAACACACACTTCGTTTTAGTCAACTTTTTATTTTCAGGGAGGTCTACTAGCCTCCACAATCCCAACTTCTCAAATTGTTGCAGCTCCTCCTGCATCGCATTCACCCAGCTACCTTCAGTCAAAGCTTCTTTATATGTTCTGGGTTCAATCTGCGAGATAAAACATTTCAGTGAGAATTCTTCCTGTAAATGTGCAGCAGATGAGTAAAAACATGTAAGTGCTCTGTTGATTTGATCTCTTGTTTTAACACCACTTTGTAGGTCACCGATAATCTGCTCTGAAGGATGATAAGACAAGGTTCGAGGCATAACGGTGTCAGGCACGTCAACTTCCGATTGCAAGCTTTTTATGTCTAGATCACCGATGTGATCCTCAGCTTCCGTCGTAGTAACATTTGGTTCCTCATCAAAAGTAGGACCGGATTCCTCTTCTGAGTCGTCAGAGTTGTCAAATGTTGGAGCTGGTTCATCTGGTGGTTCGTGAGCTGTTCCACTTGGACCGGCTTCGTGATCGTTTGTGCTACCTGTAGGATTACTTGTATCCACCTCAGGTTGTGAAACTACCAAAGGTCTTGGCACTTGATCTTGTGAACTAGATTGTTGCTGTTGGTATAGCAGAACAAGTTCTTCAATACTTGGCTCGATCGGAAGTTGGAACGACTCCCAGAGTTTTTCATAGTCGAACAAGAATCTTTGTCCGGGAAGTTGTGGTGAAGCAGTGTGCTTCTGACAATCCACATGCTGAACTTGTATTACTTTTCCCAGGCAAGGCACAAACACCCTCTTCAATGGGCTCGCATAACCTACAAAGAAACCATCATTAGACTTAGCACCGAATTTACCATTTTCATCTATAAAAGTACATGGAGACCCAAACGGCTCCAGAAACTCTAGATTTGTCTTGTAACGGTGTAGCAACTCAAAACTTGTTTTCTTGTACTTCTTGACGGTTAGGACACGGTTCAAAGTGTAACACGCTGCAGCCATTGCTTCACTCCAGAAGAAAATCGGTAACTTGGAACCGGCTAACATCGTTCGAGCAGATTCTATTAGGGTGCGATTCTTTCTTTCAGCTACGCCGTTTTGTTGTGGAGTGTATGGCGTGCTGAATTCATGAAGAATCCCCTTTTCATTACAGAACTCAAGCATTTTGTTATTTTTGAATTCCGTTCCATTATCACTTCTTATTCTTAGGATAGGCAACTTATACAGCGTCTCCATCTTTTTGAACAGAACCATCAGCGACTCAAACGTCTGATCTTTTCTTTCCAAGCACACTACCCACGAAAATCTTGTAAAGTCATCAGTGACTACCAAGCAATACAAATCACCACTGATGCTGTTCACATTGACCGGCCCGAAGAGATCCATGTGGAGTCTCTCAAGCGGTACTCTGATCGAATTCAGCAACTTCTGTGGGTGTGACTTCCGGGTCTGCTTTCCTTTCTTACAAGCTACACAATCATTATTCAAATGAAAATTCTTTAAATTCACACCTTCGACTAAATCGTTATGCACCAGAAAATTCATTTTTCTAACATGAATGTGGCCCATCTTACGATGCCACATAATTGACTCATTTTCTGTTGCTTTCGTTTTCGACACAAAACATTGTTTTTGATGATTTGTTGTTGTTGCGACACTCATATCAAGAATATACAAGTGATTTTCTCGTGGAGCGCGCAACATCACCATATCCTCAGGGATTTTAAACCCAGGTTTTAACACAAGATATTCGTTTTTCGTGAAATGTACAGTAAACAATTTATCACAGATTTGAGAAATACTAAGCAAGTTGTTTTCCAACTCTATGATGTAATTCACTTTCTCAAACGAAATTAATCCATTCATCAGGGTTCCTTGGCCCACAATCCTGCCACCCTGGTTTTCGGCAAATCCCACGTAACCTCCGTTGATTGATCTAACGTCGTAAAGTAGCGCCAACATTCCCGTCATATGTCTTGAGGCCCCGCTGTCCATTATACATTTTGAAATAATTGAACTGTGCAGCCCCTGCAAACATTATAGCAAATCATTCAAACAATGATGCCCATGACTTTTTAACTGTTGAAACACTTCCAAACACTAAATCACATGGCACATCAATCTTTGGAAAGTTAAAGGTGACATTTGGAACATCAGTTTTTACTTCTGGTTTTACTTCTTTTTTGATTGGTGGAAACTCTGCAAGAAACTTATCAAGCTCAGACTCAAACTCTACTACATCATCTTTCAAACCTTTTGTTTCATTTCAAAATGTTTTCCATCTTTTTCTCCTCGACCGATAGTTTTGATTTCACAACCCATGATTGATTTTCAAAAACTTTTGTTTTTGGATAAATCTTTGAAGTCTTGTGAGTCTTTGAAGATTCGCCAACCTCAAAGGTCGATTTCAGCTTATCTTCCGATTCCAAAGATTCACCCCTCTTCAAGATGCGAATTGGTGAAACCATTGGTTTTTACCCTTTTTGTCAGTTGGTGACTTAGGTCGAGGTTTTTGAACAACAGGTTTTACAAAGACAGGTTTCTCAAAAACTTTCTTGCATTGGTTTGCCATGTGTTCGATCTCATTGCAGCGATAGCAAACTCTTTTGTCATACTCGACAAAAGTTGTTTTGAATGACTCATCTTTCAGTTTCTTCACCGCATTGAAATCGTCAATGGCTTTCTGACTAAAGATGTATTCCTTCTCATCGTCAACACTTGGTCCAACAACAAAGACATCATTCATTTTATCTTTTGGCTTAAGAACCTTCTTATCCATCTTTTTCTAAAAACCAATTCCTTTGTTTTTAAAGTTGTTTCCAATTTTCTTGCTGTTACCATTCCCTTCCCACTCTTTCTTACCCGAGTTGTTAGAACGTGACGTAACAAATGACTTTTTCGTTTTCGAAAAGAATTCTTTGTTGTTTACTCCAGCAATATCAATTTCAACCAATTTGAAAACCTTTTCAACGTTTTCAATCTTTGCATTCTGAATCGAATACTCAAAATCAGAGTAAAGCTTGTCAGTTCCAATCATAGTGTAAACCACCATGATCGGATCATCATTCGCACCTTTGTCTGATTTCGGTATGAAACGGTCTAAAAAGTTACCATCGTTTTCAGAATCGCATACAGACTTCTCAGAATGAGATTTCATGATTTCAGCCTCAGAGTTATCACTCCCTTCATCTAACACTTGGTCGACAACAGTCTTGATGAGCTGTGACTTGTTGTCTGTGTTGGACGGAGAGAATGTAACATCAATGCTATCTAGCAACTCATCCTCAATTGTCCTTAGCTTGAGGTTCAATGCAGCTTCCACCCCATCTGGATACTTTTGAGTATAATGATTCCACATTGGGGGTGGAACGCTGTTAAAGACCGGTGTTGCATTCGGCTGTTGTGGAACAATCTGCTTAAGGACATAGGACGATGCAACATAGCTCATCAATTTCCTATCGATTCGCTCATTTTCAATTTTAGTTAATTCTAACTCTTTCTTTAATGATGCGATTGTGTCAAGATGAAAATTAACTTCCACTTGTTTATCAAAAAGTGTTGCTTTTACTAGTTTCGTGGCTTTATCATTTCGACACTTTCTTTTTGAATCATTTTAATAGATATGGCCAGTGTATCATATCCCTCTTTGACTTGACCTAGATCAAATTTTAACATGTCAGCGTGTTGTTTCAATTCCTGAAACTTAGCGTCTTTTTCAAGACACTCCATGCATGGTTTTAAACACTTTTGGCATGGGGTTTCAGTCATTGAATTCACTTTCTCAACAATCTCTGCTTCATGAGCAGTTTTCACTTCCTGTTTACTGACATCTTTCGACTCTGACTCAGACACTTTCTCAGATTTGACCTCCTCAATTCCTGACTCCTGATCCGACTCCTTTTGAAATGACTCGGTATCAACAGACTCGGGTTTCACAAGTTCTGTGTCTACCTCTTTCAGTTTCGCCATGAGAGCCCTGTCAGCAATTTCTTTCAAAGTGTCTTCGGTCATTTCTTTGGTCGCATCGATCATTTCTTCGACAGACTCTTTCTTCTCCTCATATCGTGGACATAATCCAGTTGTCGGTTCTTCAAAGAAACCTGCAAAAGATTCAAACACTTTAGGAGGCATGATAGATTTCAAAGAACTGGCTAATACCTCCTGCTCAGACTGGTAGTAATAAACTTCTGCAGCTAACTCCTCAATATTAGCCATGCTATTCACAGAAGCATCTTCAACAACCACTTCCGGCTCAACAACAATCTCTGGCTCTTCTACTATCTCAGCCATCATAGCCTGTCCATCACTTCCAGGGATGTATTTATCCCAGCTGAATCCCTCAGCAACTTTCTCGTCATCCTGGTTCACAATGAGAGCTTTCTCTGGTTTGTTCTCGATTTGTGGTCTTTGGACTACAGGTTGTTGATTCGGCCGGTGATAGATTGCCTGCCTGTAATAATCATTCGTGAACAGATTTTGATGATTATTCACTTCTCTGTTCGGGCACTCTCTTTTGAAATGGCCTCTTTCTTTGCACTTGAAGCAGGTTACTTTAGACTTGTCAAAACCTAGCTTCTGATCAGGTCCAGAAAGACTATTTCTACCAGTAATTTCAATAAAGCGCTGTGCTCTCTTCACAAGACTAGTCATACCCCACTTAATGTCTATCAACTCAAGCTCCTCCGGATCAATCTGATCGTAATCCTCTTTGGTCATGTCCGGATTCCCGATCTTACCCGCTACCAAACTCTCGTAAGACTCTAACACGGAAGCCAACAATGCAATATGTTGTTTTGCAGCTGACTCAGTAAACTCATTCCCATTCTTGAAGGTGACTGCAATGTTGCATTGGATCCCAGAAACATACGCCTGATTGTTTGAGCTGGTCGAGCTTTGAGGTGATGTCTGTTCTGGAGCTTTGAAGTTTGGCTCGTAGCTGGCAAATGGCGAAGGCTTGTTTGTTTGTGGAGTATTTGATGAAGCACTTGAAGTTGTGTCAGCACTGAAACCAGTTTGTATCTTCGGACTTAGATTTGTAGTTGCTGGAGTACTGCCTTGAACATTCGCTGAGTTCATCTTTTTGATCTTCAGCAACTCTAACTCATGAGCTTCAATTTTTTTATGAACGAGCTGAGATTCAGATTGACAAAATCTGAATTGTTCTTTAACATCATCAGGTAAGTGCCCCACTCGTCATATGGCAATGCATCAGACAACTTATCAATCTATTCTTCATTGGTCTTTGTGATTTCCAATCTTTTCATCTCAACTACTAAATGGCAATATCTTTCGATCAGTTGCTTTGTAGTTTCACCTTCATGCCCGTGAAAATATCAAATTCTTTCTTGATCAAAGCCTTCTTGCTCTTGATCATGGACACACTACCTTGAAATTTCAATTTTAACGACTGCCACATAGATTGTGCATTGTCCTCATGTTGCAATAACACCAAAATATCCTCTTTGATAGCCTGCTGGAGGATACTAATCATCTTTTTCTCGGCTTTGAAGTCATTTTGTTCTGTCTCTGTTAGACTTCCAATACCCTTCTCCAAACCCAAACCATCTACCGGTGGAACGTACTTCTTCTCAATCTTCATCCAGCATTCTAAATGATTAGCCTGAACCCAATTCTTAAGTCTCCCTGACCATCCTGCATATTCATCTAGATTCATCAGCTTGGGAGGTTTTTGCATCATTCCCAATTCGTTTTCCATATTGACGTTCTGAACAATACTTGATGGGCTCTGTCCTGCTGTTATACCACTGCCGGAAAACATGTTATAAAAATCTTGGTTGTCCATTTTTAGAGATCAAATTTCCGAAAACTTTTCAACTTTTGAAAAACTGGTCACTTTACTTGAAAACACTTTCTACACAAACTGAACTTCAAACGAAATGTCACGAATGAAATGGACTTTCACACTCAAACCATGATTTTCAAGCTGAATAAGGTTTTTTCGAGCGCAATCAGAATTTTATATACAAAACTATGTTTCAAGTGGAATAGGAAATCTCAAGCGGAATCAAGATGATTCACTCAAGTGGAATCAACACAAGCGGAATCAGATAACTCCTCAAGCGGAATCAACAGATTCAAGCGGAATCTCCTATTTCGCTTCAACTTTCCAAGCAGAATCACAAATTTCAGACAGAAAACCTAATTTCGCTTGAGATTTCAAGCGGAATCACAACCTGCTCGTTCAAGTAGAATCTGGTTTCAGTCCATTTTTTACCACTTTCAGGCCGAATTTTAAGCTGATACTTTCAAGGGTTTGTTAAAACTCACTTTTACACAATATATCAAAAACTCATTCCATTTTGTCCGTCCAAACGTCCAGAAATTAAAAAAATGTAGGAAAAATGCTCTGATTCAGGTATATTGGCTCATAACTGGCTCTAATACCAATTGTAGGACCGATTTGACGATCTAGAGAGTCAATCAAAGTCAATATACCATTGTTTGAGTGGTAGAAACAAACAAACAATGTTGAATCAGAGAGAATTGAATAGAAATAGACAGAATATCACTTTTAACACTTGTTTCTCATTAAAATTCACTTGGAAATCCGGCAGCAGTTCGGTTACAATTTCGTGATTCTGTGCCAAAATGAGAAACACAAACACACATATATATACTACTGAGATTTCGCTTGAGCTTGAAATGACACCTTGACATTTCAAGCGGAATCACTTCCATCTGATTTCGCTTGAAATGACAAAGTGTCATTTCAAGCGGAATAACTACATTAAGACATAAAATTTACATTTCAGCCCCTACACTATACATACTTGACATATTTAGACCCTAGACTTAAGACATAGGCTTTAGACATCTTGTACTAACAGATTTTCCGAATACCACCGCATAGATTCTTGAGTGAAAACTCAAGTGTAGAGTTTGTATATTTGGTGTCGTTAGTTGTTTCATAGTTTTCGGGTCACTAATAGTTGTTTTTCATAGTTTTTGTTTTGTGTTTTTGTCTCGTTTAGTGTTTTGCAAGAATTCATCACCTTCTATGAGCAGGAATCGACGAGAAAATGGAGTTTCAGGTAAGTTTTTATGGTTAAACGGGGTTATGAATTCGTTTGGCTTGAATTGGGAGAGATTAAGAATTTTTTCTAAGGCATAAACTTGTAAAAATAAAGAAACTTTCTGTTTAAAATGTGTTTTGGCGACCCGCGGAGCCCCCCCTACACATCTATCACGTGCCGCCAAACACAAACCGCCATACAAAAATTTTTAAGGCGCCACGCCCCACGGTATCCTCTTCTATTTTCATCGCGGGCCGCCACCCCCAATTTTAACGGCGATTCTAGCTTTATTTCCCCAAATCAACACAAAGTAAACCTAATTCCCTTTTCCATACTTAACGACGACCTCACCCCACCACCATTACTTCACCAATTTCAAGTGTGTGCCATCGATTTTATCCACCACACTTTGAATCATCATCATATACTTCCATTTTTCACCCACAACTCGACCGTATCATCAGTTAATCACCATAACTCACCAAGTTTTGTAAGAATGTTTTTAAGTGTGTGCCATTTTCATCTTAGTCTTCTTCTTTATCTCGATCATCAGGTATGACTTCGCAAAACTCTTAAACTTTAGTCTCATATTAAGTCCAGTTATGTGTCTTTCAGTTATTTCAGGTCCTGTGTTTAGTGTCAAGTTAGGTTAGGTTTAGGGTCAGGTCTATCGTAGGTTCTTTTAGGCTGAGTAGAGGTTGCGGATGGCTCGGGTTGGGTTATGTTGATTGATATTTTCGGCTGGGATGGTATGAAAACGGGTTTATTTTATGCGGATGGTATGGGTTGGTTACTTTTCGTTGATCTGGACAGAAGTTAAGCGTGGGGACGGGTGGTTAATGTCTTAAAAATCGGAGTTTTAAAAAACTGAATTGCCGTTAAATTGCAATAATATGCTTATAGAAACGAAGCTGAACCACAACTTTGCCATCTAAAGCGCTTTATTAGTCAACTGGAACTACAATAGGTGGTTTGCTTTGGCTTAAAACAGGTTGCACGGGTTGGTTAAGGTGTGATTTATTTGAACTTTGCGGCTGGTTTGGTTTGGCGTGGTATAAGTCTAGTGTGGGGATAAAGGGTCAATCACTTTTGCTATAAAAATATAATTTTTACTCACTTTTCGACACGTTTTCCATTGCTTCCACACTTGTGCTTTGCATTTGGTTTATTCTCGGCACTTGGGTTTACTTGAGGGCAAGTAAAGTGCCGGGAGGGGGTAGAGTTTGTAATTTTTTTTATTTTACGTCTAATGTAGGTCGAGTCCAGAATAGTGTCTAGTTTAGCGTCTTTTGTGTTTGAGTCATTTTCGAGTCTTACTTAGTGTCTTTATGCTTCGTCTTGCATATTTGCAATTACTAACCACTCGCCCGTACTCAATCTCCATTCGGGCGAGGTTCGGTTTATGCTTAACGTTGATTGGCAAAACATCGCTTAAAGTCACTTGGTTTTTAAACTACGGCCGCGAACGAAATGCTATACGGTCGTTGTTTTCGTATGTTGTAGGATCAGTTTTGACCTCTCGAGTGAGTCAATCAGAGCTAATGCTTACTGAAAATGTGGCGGAAACACATTTTCAGCATGATACAAAGAAAAACGCAACAGAAAGGAGTAGAAACAAAAGATTCACACTTAAAATACTTTTTCTTCACTTGATAACGCTTGTCGTACGGACAGCAGTTCGACGTTGAGTTCCCGAAGACGTTACAAATGAAGACTACTAAGGGGGTATATATAGGGATCCTGGTCCGCTCATGTGACATGTCCACAAGAGCGGTCCAGACTACTAAGCTGGTTCGCTTTTGTGGACACATGCCACAAAAGCGGACCTACAACATTAAAGTCATAAATTTACACTTTAACCCCCTATACTATCACAAAATGACCTATCTGGACCCTATACATTAAACTAGTATTACAAAGACGCAGGCTTTAGACATTGTGCATCAACAAACTCCCCCTTGGATGAAGCCGCAGTCTTTGTCTTGAATGTAGGTCTTCAGATAGCTTTGAATTTCTCTTCCTTTGGTTTTGGCTTTCTGCTCAGAGCAACTCTGATCTTCTCATTCTTGATCTTCCTCGCTTTTTCCTCCTTTTCTTGTTCCTTCATAAACTTTCCTCTATTTTCTTCCATCTTTTGATTCTCACGTTCACGTTCACGCTTTGATTTCTTCCTCATCTTCTCTTCTAAAGACCACCACGAGGATTTCCACTTATTTTCAGAGTTGATTCCTTTCTGAATACACAGTGATACAACACGTTGGAACTGAAGAGCTTGCTCTTTATCTGCTGGAGAGTAGCGAATCTTGTGAATGAACAGACATTCAATGTCTTTCGCTGAACAATTAACTAACCACATCGGGTCGTAAACATGAATATCCCTCAGCTCTCCACCAGCTCTGTATGTGATTATTGCTTCAGTCGTTCTGCAGCTGTAAACCCAGTCAATAAAGCCTTTATAAAAATCCTGTTCCATTTCTGGCATCGGACTTGTCTTCATTGTACGTGGAGGTTTCACATTCAAAATGACTTCTACAGCTCCAGTTTCCGGATCAATTCTCTGAACACGTCTTGGACGATGAGGCTTCCACTTTCAAAACGACTTCAATTGTTCATACTTGATGTAGCCCGACATCGCGGTATCATTCTGTCTCACCTTGTACTCCAAGACCCTCGCTTTTGCTAATTTATCAACGTCCCACCACGGTAATGACATTATATCATATAAACGTGCAAAATACTGGACGCCATATTCTCTTCTAATAGCATAAGCGTTGACCTGTGGAAGAAAACCCCAACTAATAATATCTCCAAGCGAAACATTTCTATCACGTTGGAAGAACTTCAGCGGCCTCTTGAATTTTCTTTCATGAGAATCTTTAAACCATTTAGAACGATCAATTTCTTCAGCTTTCGATTGATCTTCTTTATCAGCATTAGATTGATCTTTCTGCTCAGCTTCTTTCCTCAAACATTCAAACACATTATCATTCACTAGTTCAGTCACTTTCTGACGTAATTCATCTCTATTTTCAGCAGCAAAGAACTCCGTTAGCGTTGGAAGTTTAGAAGTATCTACAGAAACCTCTTCATTATCCGAACACTCTTCAACCTCAACTCTATCGTAGATATCAGCATCCTCAACATAATCATACTTATAATCTTGCTGTTTATTGATATCAAACGATTCCAAATCAGCTTCAAGATCAATTGGAATCTCGGGATTTACATATTTTAACATTTCCCTATACACATCTAAACGTAAGAACAAAGGTTCATGATGTTCTACAATCTGAGTCTTACTCGACTCCCCCTTTCTCTCAGCTTCACCACTTTCTTCATTGACTGTGTCGTTTAGCAGATCTTCAACGACTTTTTCATTTGAAGCTTCAGTTACTCTAACACCTGAACCTCCTGCAGCGTCATCATCATCATCACCTTTAGAACTTTGACTGCTCGCAGAATAAACAAACTCATCCTCATCATCATCTTCATCATCCTCTTCATCTTCGCCACCAATTAACTTAGGCGTTGGTGATTCTTCTTCGACTATACCAGGAACTGCAGATATAGGCTTAGGATTATCTATTACCATTGAAGGTACAATAGACATTACAGAACTTCGTTCCACCCCTTTACCCTTATCTTTCATCTGCCTTTCTAATTCTGCTTTACGTTCTGCACGAAGGTCTTCTAACTTCAACTCTTCATATTTTTGTTCCACTGATGTTTCTAACATGCTTTCCACAACTCTATTCAGCATGTAGAACTTGTGTTCATGCAACGCTTTAGCAGCCATAAGCTCTTTATTCTTCAACTTATAGTACTCATTTTCACTCTCTCAACGATTCTTCTCTTCTTCTAATTCAGACACTCGAACTTTCAGAACGTCGATTTCTGTCTGATCAACTTCAATTTTCAGTGTCAACACTTTGTTTTCACCCTCCAACCTCTGCACCTTACCAGCAAGAGTCTTTTCTCTATCAGCAATCTTTTTGCATTCATCCGCCAACTTTTTATTTTCTGCCATCACATCATCAATTCTCTTTTCCAATTTCAATACTTGAGAATTGTTTGCAAAATCGAAATCAACGTCTAGCAGATTATCTTGCGGTATCGGAAGGCCTCTACTTGAAGAACCAGGTTGTGCTTGGGTGAGTGGAGGTGTGCCAAAGAGATCTTGCAAAGAATAATATGGTTGATGTGGAGGTGGTGTTGATTGAAACAGAGGAGATGGTTGTCGTTGTGGAGTAGGTTGTCTGGGTGATTGTTGTGGTGTTGGTTGTCTAGGAGGAGATTGACGTATTGGAGATTGTGGAGGTGTTGGTTGACGTGGAGGTGTAGAGTGTGTTTGCCTGATCTTCTGAGGGCGCTTCGACACTTTGATCTATGGTGTAGTTCTTTTTCGACTAGCAGCTTTCTTTTTACCCTTTGGAGAAGATTATGACACTGAAACATGCTCCGGAGAGGGTTCATAAGGTGCATCTTCTTTCTCTTCCCTCTTCCTCTTTCTAATCAACCTCTCTTGTTCTACTTCTTCTCTCATTCGTCTCTCACGTTCTTTTGCATCAATCACTTCATAATCAGACGAACTAGAAGAACTAGTAGTGTCTTTTTCAACATCGTCACCTTCAACATCATCTAACTCCTTCTCTTTTTCTTTTTGAACATCAGAAGTACCTGTTTCCACAACATTATCAACAAAATACGCTTCTGTTGTAAACAAATATGTCTCAATTACAATGTTTTCAGCACCAGTCGTCTCTTGTTCATTTTCAACATTCATCTCAGGAATTTCTTCATCAGATTCATCAATTAACATTGTTTGCTTTTTCTTCTTTTGTATCTTCTTCGGTTTTGACGAAGAACCTTCACCTTCAGCTACAGGAGTTGCAAATCTACGTCTACGCCCCGACTCCTTTACATACCACTTGTTCTTGGTTGGTTTGAAACTCTGAAGTATTTTCAATTCTACAGCATACAACGCCTCTTTCATTTCCTCTTGATTTCTCCAATTCTGATGATTTTCCGGATCAGGATCCACATAGTTTGCATCTCTAAGCAATCCAAAGTTTTCAATCACTAGATCAGGCTCTGGATGATTAGGATGATACTTGACCAGATTCTTCAAAGTGTTGTTAGACATGTGAGCTTGAACAAGAAGATCACCCTTAATGTTTCTATCAATTCCAGGGTATGCACGATCAATCATCATTTGTACAAAACGCGGATATCTCCAGGTTCTAACATCCGACGTGAGATTCTCCACCATATAATGAAAACTATGTGCGAAAAATTGTATTTCTTATTCAACACCAACGCTGTTAACATGTTCATTTGGTAATCTCTCATCTGATCGAAACTGCCCTTTGTGTGGCTTAATGAAATCAGAATACAATGGATCAAGAACTTGAAAGATTTTTGAAACTTTGACTTCAAGTAATTTCCGGTGTTCAAAGTATTTCTGTATCCCAAACGTAGCATACAACCCTTCACCATTCGTTCCGGAAATCTTGTGGGGTAATTGGCCTCATCAGGAAAGTTCATCACTTCGCGAACTAACGCTTCAGTCACCAGAATAGTCTCCAACTTTCCATCCACTTCCACCACTGATGATATCACCTTGCTTTCCTCATCATACTTTGCGTTTATCCAGAATCGACTAATATGTGATCTATACAACGGTCTTTGGTCAATCATTGCTTTCTTCACTGGAATACGATTCATATAATCCAAAATGCTGCTGAATTCTGACAATAAAGGACACTTCTCCACATCTAAATCAATACAACTGTTGTGTACTGGATCAAATAACACGTTTGGTGATGCCTGCATAACAACAACAGAAATCAAGACTTAGAAAAATTTCACATTTTTATCACTGATTAAAAAGCGAACCTGCATTAAAAGCGAACCAAAAATTTCACAACCCTATAGGCAAACCACTATAGTGACTAAAAAGCGAACCTACTTAAAAGAATGCACAAAAAGCGAACCATCCCTAGCCACATAAGCGAATCAACAGATTACTGCCTTAAAAGCGGACCTGATATGGTACACATGAGCGGTCCTGAAAGATGGCATAAGAGCGGTCCTAAAATGGTTCTTATAAGCGGTCCTACAGATGTCTTATGAGCGGTCCTGAACTACATGACTATAAAAGCGGTTCTACAAGGTGTACATAAGAGCGGTCCTAATGGTGAATGTCCACAAAAGCGGTCCTACTACAACACTTGTAAAAACTGCTAAAAACCTAAAATTGATTACAGAAACACAATCTACACAGAATTCCGAGACTAAGGGTGTCTTTGATTTCTACAAACCATGCCTAAATCACCCTAGATCTGAGATTGAAACTATGCATTGCCGACAACACTCATCAATCGCTCAAATCTCAACAATTAACATGCAATACTATACTCGGAATCATCAGACGACACAACTACATTATTCTATTCAATCAAACATAACAGTTAAAAGCTCAAAAAGCGATTCGTTTATGCAATCATACCGACAGACATATTTTTAACATGAAAGATCTAAGATTGAGAGAGAACTTACCTTTCCCATGATGTAAACAGTAGAAACCTAACAAGATCAAGTAAAAACAGGGCTCAAACAGCAGTAAATCACGAAGAACACGGAGGATCACTCGAAATCGCCTCAGAGAAAATGACGAATAAGCGGTTTGGAAATGACAGAAAAAGCGGACCCCTGTTCTATTTATATAAGGTCTGGACCGCTTATTCGATATGTCCTCATGAGCGGACCAACGTGTTACTTTGACAAATAAGCGAACCGATGATGACAAAAGAGCGAACCTATTTTATATTTTTCAAAAATTCATTTTTTAATCATTTTTCCAACTTTTTCGATTTCACACGCTGTCACCCAGTTAACCAAGTCCAAGTTAATGACCCTGGACAGCTGTTTGACCTACCAAGTCCAAGTTAATGGCCCTGGTTGATCAGTTTTATGAAGTACTCTGTCATTTTGTTTTAAAATCAGTTCAAACTAATGAACTTTTTGACGTTTCAAACATTTGCACATTTTATCTTTCAAACATCATACCAGATCTTTGTTCGCAATCACAGCTTACCCAACCCTCATCAGGTACTAACATGATCTGCACACGGGCTTTGAACTTCCAATCCCCAGTATCAGTTGTCAAAACTAAAATGAGAAAAGAAAATCTTTTTGGGTTTAAAGCTGTACAAACTGAAATATATACACACAATGTTTTTTCGAGCGGTTAGGGGATCATATCAGCTGCCGACAGAACACAAGCACCGTTAAGCTCATTTCATTTTAACCATTTAAACAATTCGCGTTGATTGTCGGTATATTGATCCATTTTAAATTCTCGCAAAACTTTCAATCTGTTCAGGATATGTGATTAATGTTTTAGAGACTTAAACATTAACGTGTGTTCCCACCTCAGTATATACTCCCGTATCCGGATCCCAGTATTCAGTCTTACAGGTGAATATACCACGGCTGATATCTGTTGGGGGTAGATGCGAAACCGTGAGAGCTCAGGTCAGAACTTCCGTTCAGCAGAGAGATGACGGCTCGACTTTTCGGTGGGTCCCCTTTAGAGGATCTTTTGCATTTCAACAGCAGCGACTATCAATTTTATTGTTTCATCAGCATGCTGAGGGTGAAGCTTATGTTTCAAAGCTTTTTGCGTAAAGTATTATCCGGGGACTAGGTCAGTATTTCCATATAGCAGAAGTCCTGGGATAATACCACAGATATCACCGAGCATAAAGACCTAGTATCTCAGAATACGGGACCTTTCAAACAGGATTTCAGGGGTTACCTATATATCCTGGAGGTGTTCCCCACGAAAACGCAAGTTAAATTTAGTTTATATCCCAAACTGATCTACTAATTTTGTAAGAACCTACCGGCACATCTTTAGCGAGACTGCTTAAATGCATTTAATACTTTACATATCTCTAGCGTACTGTGCCCATCTAGCTGATGTACTATTATTTCCCCTATACTACACAGCTCTTTTTGCATTTTTTAATGTTTTTGGATTTTTATGATTTTATCATGTTTTTGTATTTTTCTGCGAATATCTCCCCCTAAAACTAATACATATTTTTGTGTTTTTGTTTTTAATGAAAAGCAGGAAATACAACTGTACAAACAAAAATTGACAACTTGATACGGTTCAAGTCAGATCGCCGCCCAATTCGGCTTCACACTCGATAACCCTCCCAGATTGCAGATTTTTCATCCCATTTAACCTTAAAAGATAATAAAATCTCTTTTTATCAAACGGTTTTGTGTAAAAATCAGCTTTCTGATCATCGGTGCCCACATGTTCAATCCGTATTAATTTCTTTTCGTGACAATCTTGAATAAAATGGTGACGGATTTCAATGTGTTTTGTTTTCGAATGGTGAACCGGATTTTTAGTAACATTTATGGCCGCTTCATTGTCCACAAATATCGGTATATCCAAGAATTGCAGACCGAAGTCGCGCATCTGCTGTTGGATCCAGAGGATCTGCGAGCAACAGCTAGAGGCTGAGACGTACTCAGCCTCACACGTGGAGAGCGCGACTGCAGTTTGCTTCTTGCACTGCCAGGTAACGAGCCGAGTTCTGAAGAACTGGTACCCAGCAGTGGTGGACTTTGCGTTCTGCTTACAGCTACCAAAATCTGAATCAGCGAAACCGGATAAGGTAAAATCACCCGAACGAGGGTACCACAAGCCGATGCTTGGGCAACCCTTCAAATTCCGTAAGATGCGTTTGACGATCGTCAGGTGCGATTACTTCGGATTCGACTGATATCGTGCACACAGACATGTCGGGTACATGATGTCGGGACGGGAAGCTGTGAGATACATTAAAGACCCAATGATCGATCGGTATAACGTTTCATCCATCTTCACTCCCTGTTCATCCGGACAAATACCATGGTTCTGTGCGAGGGGGGTTGATGCAGGACTGCAATCTGTCATATCAAACTTATCGAGCACGTCCTTTACATACTTTGATTGGTGAATGAAGATTCCGTCGGGCATTTGTTCTACCTGCAGCCCGAGGAAGAACTTCATCTCCCCCATTGAACTCATTTCGAATTTCTTCTTCATTACTCTCTCAAACTCTTTACACAAATCGTCGTTGGTGGAACCAAAAATGATATCATCAACGTAGATCTGCACGATCAGCAAGTGGCCTGCTTCTTCTTTAGTGAACAAGGTGCTGTCTACTGTTCCTCTTGTGAACCCGTTGTCCAGCAAGTAGGTCGAGAGAGTCTCGTACCAGGCTCTCGGGGCCTGGTGTAGACCGTATAATGCTTTATCCAGTAAGTACACCTTATCTTTGTTTAGTGGATCTGCAAACCCCGGTGGTTGCCCCACGTAAACTTCTTCTCGAATCTTGCCATACAGAAATGCGGATTTAACATCGAGTTGATAGACTTTGAAATCTTTCCAGGATGCAAAGGCAAGAAAGATACGAATAGCTTCAAGCCTTGCGACCGGCGCGTAAACCTCTTCATAGTCTATACCCTCCTGTTGGCTGAAGCCTTGAACCACTAGACGTGCTTTGTTCCTCACCACGACTCCTCTATCGTCACGTTTACATTTAAACACCCATTTTGTCTTTATCAACTTCTGATTCTTTGGCAGATCGACCAGTCTCCAGACACCCAGTTTCTCAAATTGTTGCAGCTCTTCCTGCATTGCATTGACCCAGCTGTCTTCGGTCAACGCTTCTTTGTAAGTCCTGGGCTCTATCTGCGAAATAAAACATTTGAATGAGACTTCTTTCTTCATATCAGCAATATCTGAATAAAAACATGTAAAAGCTTGGTCTATCTGATGTCTTGTTTTGACACCACTCTGTAAATCGCCGATAATTTGTTCTGAAGGATGGTAAGACAGTGTCCGTGGCATCACAATATCAGGCACCACAACTTCCGATTCCAGATTTGATATGTCAAGATCAACGATTTGATCAACAGCCTCCTCTGATGTCTCATTTGGTTCTTCGTCAAAGGTAGGAGCGGGTTCCTCCTCTGAGTCGTCAGAAACGTCAAATGATGGAGCTGGTTCCTCTGTTACCTCCGGCGGTATATGAACTGTTCCACTCGGTCCAGCTTCATCATCGTGAGTACCCACGATGGGCGTAGGAACATCTAGCGGTCTAGATTCCGGCTCTTGCAACTGACTTTGCTGATACAAGTACATGAGAGCAAGTTCCTCCTCACTCGGCTCGGACGGCAGATGAAACGATTCCCAGAGTTTGTCGTAGTCAAATAGGAATCTTTGTCCGGGAAGTTGTTGCGACGGCGTGCGCTTCTGACAATCCACATGATGGACCTGAATCACTTTCCCCAGACACGGTACAAATACCCTTTTTAACGGGCTGGCGTAACCTACGAAAAATCCTTCATTCGCTTTTTCTCTGAATTTACCATCAGCATCTATGAAAGTACACGGAGAGCCAAAAGGTTCCAAGAACTCAAGATTTGGCTTATAGCGATGCAGCAGCTCGAAACAAGTCTTTTTATATTTCTTCACTGTCAGAACTCTATTCAGTGTATAGCAAGCTGCTGACACTGCTTCACTCCAGAAGAAAATCAGAAGCTTTGAATCTGCCAACATAGTACGTGCGGTCTCGATCAGGGTTCTATTCTTTCGTTCAGCCACACCGTTTTGCTGCGGTGTGTACGGCGCACTGAATTCATGTAGTATCCCCTTCTCGTTACAGAACTCGTACATTTTGTTATTCTTGAACTCCGTTCCGTTGTCACTCCGAATTCTTCTGATCGGCAGCTTGTACACTGTTTCCATATTTTTTAATAAAACCATCAAAGCATCGAATGTTTCATCCTTCTTTTCCAAACAAACAACCCATGAAAACCTTGTGTAATCATCCGTAACCACCAAACAGTAAGAATCTCCACTGATGCTTTTGACGTTAACCGGCCCAAAGAGATCCATATGCAATCTCTCGAGAGGTAACCGGATAGTGTTGATCATCTTTAGCGGATGAGACTTCCGTACCTGTTTACCTTTCTTACAAGCAACACAATCGTCAGGTAAATGAAAATTCTTAACATTCACACCTTCTACTAAATCGTTGTGCACAAGAAAATTCATTTTACGAACGTGTATATGACCCATTTTTCTGTGCCACATAATTGACTCTTTCTCAGTTGCTTTGGACTTTGTTACAAAACATTGTTTTTGAGGAGTTGTTGGTGTTGTAGTGCTCATGTCTAAAATGTAAAGATCATTAACCCTAGGAGCACGCAACAGCACTAACTCATCAGGGACTTTAAACCCTGGCTTTAAAACCAAACATTCTGTTTTTGTAAAATGTACGCTAAAATCTTTGTCGAAAATTTGTGAAATACTTAACAAATTGTTTGTCAATTCAACAATATAATTCACTTTGTCAAAAGATATGATGCCGTTTGTGAGCTTTCCCTGACCAACAATCCTTCCACCTTGGTTACCAGCAAATCCAACGTAGCTTCCATTAATTGATTTGACATCATATAATAGAGCTAAGGATCCCGTCATATGCCTCGACGCTCCGCTGTCCATTATCCACCTGGATAGCACAGACTTGGGCAGCTCCTGCAAACAGCACACAAACACATCAGTTAAACAATGATGCCCATGACTTTTTAGCTTCTGACACTGTACCAAAAACTACATTACATTTCTCACTTTTTTTTGGAAAGTTAAATGTGACATTTGACTCAATTTCCTTTTTATCTTGTTTCACTTTGTTATGAAGTTTGGGAAATTCCGACAAAAACTGATCAATTTCAGACTCAAACACAGCAACATCATCTTTTACAAACTGTGACTCATTTTTCAACACACTTTCCATCTTTTTGATCTCACCAGATGGTTTAGATTTCGTGACCCATGACTGATTTTCAAAAGTTTTAACTTTAGGGTAAAATTTCGAAGTCTTAGGAGACTTAGAAGACTCGCCAATCTCGAAAGTCGATTTTGGCTTATCCTTCGACTTCAAATTTTCACCCCGTTTAAGAATTCGAATTGGCGAAACCAACACTTGTTTATCTTTTGCAACAACCGGTGATTTTGGTCGAGGTTTTTGAATGATTTGTTTTGAAACATTTTTGTTTTGAACCTTAGGTTTTTCAACCTTTGGCTTCTCAACCACTTGATTTTTAACATCTTTTTTCACAACCGGTTTTTCAATCACTTTCTTACACTGCTTCGCCATGTGGCCAACTTCATTGCAGCGATAACACACATGTTTATCATAGTCTACAAAAGTGGTTGTGATAGTTTCCACTTTTGGCTTTTGCGCTGCATTGAAGTCGTCCACGGCCTTTTGACTAAAGATATAATTTTTTTCAATTTCAGTGCTAGGACCAGCGACAAACACATCATCAATCCTATCTGTTGGCTTGACCACCTGCTTAGTCATTTTCTTCTCAAAACCAATACCTTTATTCTTTAACTGATTTTTCTTGTTTTGGTTTTTACCCACCCCCTCTACCTTTTCTGGACTAGTAGGACGTGACGAACCAACTGACTTATTCAGTTTTGAAAAGAAATCATTTTTCTTTAACTCATTTACGCTCAGCTCAATCAGCTTAAACACTTTCTGAACATTCTCAAGTTTAACATTCTGAAGCGGAAACTCAGTGTTGGAGTAAAGTTTGTCAGATCCAACCATAGTGTAAGCCACCATAATTGAATCATCATCCGCACTTTTATCCGTTTTTGTCAAATAACGATCTAAAAAGTTTCCGTCCTCCTCAGAATCACTATCGGACTCCACTGATTTTGCCTTCTCAGATTTCTCACTATCATCGTCCAACACCTGATCAATAACATTTTTGATTACCTGGGATTCGTTGTCAGTGTCAGACGCAGTGAAAGTGATATCAATGTTATCAGGTAAATCATTCTCAAGTGTTTTTATTTTGATGTTTTTGATGCAGCTTCCACCCCATCTGGATATTTCTATGTATAATGATTCCACATTAGGGATGGAACACTGTTGTAGACAGGTGAAGCATGTGGCTGTTGTGGCACTATTTGTTCTAACACATACGATGATGCCACATAACTCATCAATTTCTGATCAATTCTATCATTTTCAATTTTAGTCAACTCAAGCTCTTTTCTCAAAGATGCGATCGTATCTAAATGAAAGTTGACTTCTCTTTGTTTATCAAATAAAGTTGATTGTGCCAACTTTGTTGCTTTATCATTTTCAAGACTCTCTTTTTGGATCATTTTTATTGACCTAGACAATGTGTCATAAGCCTCTTTTACTTGCTCTAAGTCAAACTTCACCAAATCTGCATGTTGTTTTAATTCCTGATACTTGGTGTCTTTTTCAAGACACCCCGTGCATGGTTGTGAACAACTTAGACACGGTGTATCGGGGATTGAAACTTTTTCAACTATAATCTCATCCTCACAAACAATTTTACCAACAAGATCTGACTCCGACTCAGACGACTTGACCACGTTGACCTCTATGACTCCAGTTTCCTCTCCTAGACCTGACATCTTATCAACTGACTCCTGGAAATCTGTGTCTACCTCTTTCAACTTGCTCATCAATGCTTTATCTGCAATCTCCTTTAGAGCTTCTTCAGTCATCACTTTGGAAACGTCGATCATCTCCTCAACTGCTTCTTTCTCAGCTTCAAATCTCGGACACGTTCTAGTTCTTGGCTCTTCAAAATAATCTGCAAAAGAATCAAAGACGTTAGGAGGCAAAATAGATTTCATTGTATAAACAAATTCCTCCTGCCGTGATTGAAAGTTGAGAACTTCAGTCACAGATTCCTCAGCTTTTGCAGAACTATCTGTAGAAACCTCTTTGACAACCTCTGGAACCACCTGATCAGCAACTTCCATAACCTCTTCGATCACAATTTCAGTAATAGAATCAACCATTTTGGTAACTACTTCCTGAACCACCTCAGAATCAGACTCAACTACACTCTCAGAAACTACTTCACTGACATTCTCAGTAACCACTTCATCGCTAACCTTCGACTCTGCAACTATCTCGGTAATTTCAACTACCTCAGCCATCATTGCTCGATCATCCTTTCCTGGAACATACTTGTCCCAACTAAACCCAGACGCAACTTTTTCATCATCTTGGTTTACGATAAGTGCCTTCTCTGGTTTGTTTTCAATCTGAGGTCTCTGAACAGCAGATTGTTGATTTGGGCGGTGATATGCAGCCTGTCTGTAATAATCATTGGTGAACAGGTTCTGATGATTCTGCACTTCACGATTCGGACACTCGCGCTTGAAATGACCTCGTTCTTTGCACTTAAAACAAGTCACCTTTGACTTATCAAACCCTAATTTCTGATCAGGACCTGACAGACTACTTCTCCCCGTGATTTCCATAAAGCGTTGTGCTCTTCTAACCAGACTCGCCATGCACCACTTTATATCTATCAGTTCCAGTTCTTCCGGATCGATCTGATCGTAATCCTCTTTAGTCATATCGGGATTACCGATCCTACCTGCGACCAAACCTTCATAAGCTTCCAAAACTGGTGCAAGTAACGCGATGTGCTGCTTGGCTGCATTCTCGGTGATTTCATTCCCATTCTTGATGTTA
The DNA here is from genome assembly GCF_002127325.2 of Helianthus annuus. Lineage (NCBI taxonomy): Eukaryota > Viridiplantae > Streptophyta > Magnoliopsida > Asterales > Asteraceae > Helianthus > Helianthus annuus. The sequence continues at coordinate 87,907,200 of NC_035444.2, read as the reverse complement.
ACTGCAATATTACACTGCACACCGGACACAAATGTCTGTTGATTTGACCCTATAGAACTTTGAGGAGATTTCTACTCTGAGACTTTAACATTTGGCTCGTAGTTGGCAAATGGAGTCGACTGACTCGACTGATAGGCATTTGGAGCAGCAGATGAAGTGTTGTCTGCACTAAACCCGGTTTGAATCTTCGGACTCTGAACATTAGAAGCTGCCGGACTGTTCTTGTAGTACAAAGACACATCCTGTGGCATATTCGCTGAATTCATCTTCTTGATTTTTACCAACTCCAACTCATGAGCTTCAATTTTCTCTATAAACACGCTCAAACTATAGTTCACGAAATCTGAACTATTTTTCAACATCATCAGGTACGTTCCCCATTCCTCATAGGGAAGTGCATCACACAATTTGTCTATCCACTCCTCATTCGTCTTTTCGATATTCAGCCTTCTCATCTCTACCACCAAGTGACAATACCTCTCGATAAGCTGCTTTGTCGATTCACCTTTAATTCCCGTGAATATATCAAATTCTTTCTTTATCAGTGCTTTCTTACTCTTGATCATCGACGGACTGCCTTTGAATTTCTGTTCCAAAGCTTGCCATATCGACTGTGCACTATCATCATGCTGTAGCAGAACTAAAATATCCTCTTTTATCGCTTGCTGCAGAATGCTAACCATCTTCTTTTCTGCTTTGAACTCAACCTGTTCTGCCTCTGTAAGACTTGTAATGGTCTTCAACATATTCAACCCGTCTACCGGAGGAACATACTTTCTTTCGATTTTTATCCAAAACTCTAGATGGTTTGCCTGCACCCAGTTTTTGAATCTCCCGGACCATCCTGAATATTCATCCAAACTCATCAACTTAGGAGGTTTCTGCATCGTTCCAAGCTCGTTTTCCAGATTCACATTCTGAATGATGCTAGCAGGACTCTGAGTAACTCCTCCACTACCCGCAAACATGTTGTAAAAATCTTGGCTTTCCATTTTCAGTCGTAACGGAAAAATTTTTCAAACAGTCTGAATGAGCGAACCACAACTGTAACTAAGAGCGAACCAGAAATTTCCCTAAGGGCGAACCAGAGATTAGCACTTCGAGCGAACCAGAATGTTGCACTAAAAGCGGACCAGACAGCTGACTATCGAGCGAACCGCAAATGACACTGGAGCGGACCAGAAAGTTGACTATCGAGCGAACCACAGATGACAAATGAGCGGACCAGAAACAGCTTAAAATGTACGTTGGAGCGGTCCAGAAAAGCGAACCACAAGCATGACGTAAGCGCGATCCAACTTCACGAGGGTTTTTGGGTCACTTTTAGGCCGTATTTTGATCCGAATCTTTCAAGGGTTTGTTATTAGTATGTTTTACACCTGTTGTCCAAGTTTCAGTCCATTTCCACCGTTCAAACAGTCCAAATCTACAAAAATCCGTGAAAAACGCTTCGTATCTAGCAAACTAACTCGCAACTGGCTCTGATACCAATTGTAGGATCAGTTTTGACCTCTCGAGTGAGTCACACAGAGCTAGTGCTTACTGAAAATGTGGCGGAAACACATTTTCAGCATGATACAAAGAAAAACGCAACAGAAAGGAGTAGAAACAGAAGATTCACACTTAAAATACTTTTTCTTCACTTGATAACGCTTGTCGTACGGACAGCAGTTCGACGTTGAGTTCCCGAAGACGTTACAAGAGCGGTCCAGACTACTAAGCTGGTTCGCTTTTGTGGACACATGCCACAAAAGCGGACCTACAACATTAAAGTCATAAATTTACACTTTAACCCCCTATACTATCACAAAATGACCTATCTGGACCCTATACATTAAACTAGTATTACAAAGACGCAGGCTTTAGACATTGTGCATCAACATATGTATTATATATTTTTATTAAAAAAACATAAAAATCATAAAATAAATAATAAATAAAAAATTAAAAACAGAAAATTGTTAAAAAATTCAAAAAAATAAAAAAAAGTTAAAAAACCCAAAAAAACAAAAAAAAATAGTTGTGATTACTAATGTTTCACCTGTGTTTGCGCTTTATTGAAACTGTTTTGTAGGATTTCAGCTGAAGGATCATCCGCGGCTGCGGGGGGGGGGGGGGGGGAGGAAAAGAGGGCCACAAGCGAGGCCGAGAGGTACCGGTGAACAGCCACCACCATCAGACTTAGGAAAAAGGAAAATAAAATATCTTACGGCTGAGGTTATTCCTCACGGGAGGAGTACACGTCTTAAGGATAGTCCGCTTTTGCAATATGATGTTGACACAGGCGAGTATGCAAAGTTGGACGAGTTGATTAAAGTGAATTTGCTACCGTTCAAGCGAATTGGTTGGGAGTTGTTAGGTAGGCTGGGTCAAAAGGAGAGAATTGAGCAGTATTTGGGTTCTAAGTTCCGATTAGCACTCGATTGTGATGCATTACAATATAAGGAGCTTACTTTGGAGTTTCATGCGATGTTTCAATATAAGCAAGGCCATTATGCGCAGCCGAATGCAGTTTCGTTTAGCTTGGGTAGGCAGGTGCATGAGATGACTATTCCACAGTTTGCGATCATGACACAGTTCTATATGCAGGAGGAGGTTGAGACGGATGAGTTCGTGAGGAGTTTACGTGGGATGTTCGCGAAACAGCATGATCATAGTTTGTTGAAGAATGAGTTGGCGAGATTCTGAGCACGATTTCTCACGTGGCATTCTCTGCAGCATTAGTATCTTCTGATATTGTTGACCCAGTCCACAGGTTTCTGCATAAAAGCCTTTCGTCTACATTGGTGGGTCGGGGGTACTATCGAGAACAAGGTGAATCATGTTGAGTTGTTTTGTATGATGTGCATGATTGAGAATAGGCCAGCGAATTTGGCAAGTGTGTTGGCATGGTCTATCAAGAGGTCATGGAGAGGAGGTGTTGGGGCTGGTATTTACTGTGGCCCATATATGACGAGGATAGCTGAGAGTTTGGGGGCCGATCTCGACCTGGATTAGGTTGAAGGAGTTACAGGGGTCCGGCATAGTTACAATGACAGAGCCGGTTGAGTGGGAGCCGATTAAGCAGGGCCCACAAGCGAAGCCGCCACCCGATACTGAGGCGGCTGCAGTATTACAGGCAGGTATCCCGACCCATTATCAGAGGCCACTACATAAGGCCGAGTTACCTGGTAGGCATTATCCACTAGCTCAGCCTCGCCCAGATCCTTCGACAGTGGAGACAGTGTATGATCGGGTGGATAGTCTGCATGGTTTTGTGGCTTAGCAGTTTGAGCAGATGCGAGACAGCATGAGAGTGATTATGGCGAGTCTATAGTTGCAGCCGCCGCCATCTTGGCAACCACGAGGAGCCTACTGACATGGAGCAGGGTTCGGATGATGAGTAGTTTGAGGAGATCGAGGATGCCGCGGTACTAATGGACCATATCTTTTGCTTTTATTTTTCTTTTATGTTGTTTTCATCCTCATATTTTGGTCTGTACTTATGATACTTAAACAGGTTGGTTGGGCTTTTGGGTTGGTTGATATACGCTGCTGGATGGTTGTTTTTGAACTAACGCTTACTAAGATGATATATATATTATGTTTGGTTTGTTTTGTTTGGTATGTTATGATTGATTGTTAGGTCGATGTTTGTTGCCGCTTCCGTTCGCGTGTCCGAGTTTAGGAACAGTTTGCTGAGCGCGTTTGGATTGGAGGGCATATGTGGTATCGACTGGCACATTAACAGTCTCACATATATTCAGCTAAGTCGTTCCACTTGTATACTTTGTATATTTTTATTTTTCGTCGTTATTTCTTTGGTTTTTAGGTGTTAGGAGTCGTGTTTTCATCCTTGCATTAGGGACAATGCAAAATTTAAGTGTGGGGATGGTACACTTGGGTCTTCGTCGTTAGTTTGCTTATTTTAGTCATAAAAAGTCGAAAAATACAAAAAAAAATTAAAAATTTTCATAACAAAAATTGAAAAATTTAGAAAATGTCTTTTGAAATAAGAAGTTTGCAAACTAAAAAGCGGAAAATGATAGAAAAGTCGGGTTTTAGTTCGGGTTCAAATAATAATCATATGAGATAATATAAATGAGCTTGTGTCTAGTTTGGGATGTGCGGGTAGGCTCGATTCGGTTCTAGGTTCCTTTGATCTTAAATATACCTAATTGTCGGTCTACTAGTGGGTTCTCATCTAGGGAAAGTGGGGAAATTGAAACCGCTAATAATAGTGTAAGGGATGCCGTTATAAGTTAAGATCGTTAGAGTTTCTTATCATATCTCGTTGAATATGTAATCTTGGTTGGGGATAGCGACTCTACAGCCGGAATACCTCTAGGATGTGTGAAATCAAAATTGCAAAAAAATTACCGACGCCTATTGTAATCTTGATTGGGGATAACGACTATACAGCCGGAATGCCTCTGGGTTAGGTAAAGCAACGTCTAAGCTCAAAAGAAAGAAAAAATTGAAAAAAAGGAAAAAAATGAGAAAAGATTTGATTTTAAACTCTCTTGATCTTGGTATAAAACGGTTAGGAAATAACCCAGTGGTTGTTTCTTTTGTCCTATAAGCTTGAGGGGGGATTAGGTGGACTTGCGATTCTTAGCGTGAGACCCTAGGTAGATTGACTGCACTTGAACTTAAATTGCATGATAAGGGCTTGGAACCGGGTTTGAGTTTAAGAGGACACGTATACTTGCAATCGCGGCTAACACAAGTTTCGGTTTTTAATAAGTAATTTAAGCTTTTGTTCCCGAATGATTATCCCGTCTATGATTCCGTTTTGCATAATTCTTTTTCGAGGAGGAAAAAATGATAAGTGTGGGGATATTTGATGTATTGTAAAATACATCTTTATTCGCGTTCGTTTTTAGTCGTTTATAGATAGTTTTAGTTTCGTTTTAGCGTAGAATGTACATACTATTGATATATTTGTGTTTACCACATGGCCTAGAAAGTGGACTTCGCGAAGCCAGAAGTCACATTTCGAAAACTTGGCATACAACTGCTCTTTTCGAAGAAGTTCCAGAATAAGCCTCAGATGTTGCTCGTCTTCCTCCTGACTCTTAGAATAGATCAGGATCTCGTCGATGAACACTATGACAAACTTATCCAGGTAAGGCTTGCACACTCGGTTCATGAGGTCCATGAAGACAGCAGGTGCATTTGTTAATCCGAAAAGCATAACCAGAAACTCGTAGTGGCCGTAACGAGTTCTGAATGCTGTTTTGGAGACGTCTTCCTCTCGGACTCTCAGCTGATGGTATCCCGATCTCAAATCAATCTTAGAGTAATAACTCGACCCTTGCAACTGATCGAACAAGTCGTCAATGCGTGGAAGAGGATAACGATTCTTCACAGTTACCTTGTTGAGTTCGCGGTAGTCAATACACATTCCGAAGGTACCGTCTTTCTTCTTCACGAACAACACTGGAGCTCCCCAAGGCGAAGAGCTAGGACGTATGAAACCCTTTTCCAAGAGTTCTTGTAGTTGCGTGGACAGTTCTTCAAGTTCTGATGGAGCTAGACAATAAGGTGCTCGAGCTATGGGTGCTGCTCCAGGGGCTAGCTCGATTTGAAACTCAACTTGTCGTTGAGGCGGAAGACTAGGTAACTCCTTAGGAAATACCTCAGGAAAGTCGCGTACAATAGGAATGTCTTCGATCTTCTTTTCTTCCGCGGATGAATCAGAAACGAGGGCTAGAATAGCGGTGTGCCCCTTTCGCAAACACTTCTGGGCCTTAAGAAAGAGATGATGCCTACAACAGCACCACTCTTGTCGCCACAAATCACGAGGGGTTCTTTACCAGAATGAGGGATACGGATGATTTTCTCCTTGCAAATAATTTTCACTTGCTGACGGGATAACCAATCCATCCCAATAATGATGTCAAAACTACCCAGAACGATAGGAATAAGATAGATAGAGAAGGCCTGACCAGCTAGGACGAGGTTACAGTCCTTAACTATGTGTGTGTCTTCCAGACTTTTACCATTTTCTATTTCTACCGTGTGTTTGGTGTTCAAAAGTGTTGGAGTACGCTTAAGCATCTGACTAACTTTTAAGGATACGTAGCTAGTATCAGCACCCGAATCAAATAAAACAGTAACAAAGAAATCATCCAGAAGAAACTTACCCATCACAACGTTGGGATCGTTCCTTGCATCACCCTGACCGATCACGAACGCACGACCTCTTGCCCCATTTCCATTGTTGTTTCCCCCGTTGCAGTTTCCATTCCCCTGATTGTTGTTCTGATTCGGATTTAGCTGAGGGCAGTCCTTCTTGAAATGGCCCTCAGCACCGCATTGAAAGCACCCTTTGTTGTTACCTTGTTATTGCTGCTGCTGGCGTTGATTTGGTGTGGCTTGCTGTTGCTGCCGGTTCTGATTCGCTGGATGCTGAGTCCTGCAATCCTTTGCAATGTGACCAGCCTTTTTGCACCGATGACTGTTGCCTTTACCACACGGCCCGCTGTGGTCCACGTTACAACGATTACATTTGGGGTGATTCCCCTTGTATCCACCCTGCCCTTGATTTCCAGAAGACTGCTGACTGGGGCTCCTGTAGTTTTCAGTCCTTCGTTGCTTAGACTGAGACTGAACGGAGGTAGAGCCTTTGCTCGAATTTCCATCCCATTTTCGCTTGTTATCATTGGGAGCATCAGAAGTAGTAGCGCTAATACGCTTGGGCAGCCTGTTCTGCTCAACTGCCTGATCAGTGAGACGATGAGCCAACTTGATGATTTGTTGAATGGTGCCAAGATTAGCTGAGGATACGTGGCTTTGAATTTCTGGCACCAAGCCCTTAAGGTACAGCTCGATACGCTTGATAGGAGGATCCACCATAGTGCGACACAAGATGGCCAGCTCGTTTGACCACTTTGTATATGCCTCAATTTCCGACCCCGTCATTTTCAGATTGAAGAATTCCACCTCTAGCTTGTGGATGTCGCCACGACTGTAGTACTCTTCTTTAATCAGTTCTTTGAAATCATTCAATGGGGTGGCATTAGCAACCGCCAGTCCAAGCAATTGCACCTGTGCTTTCCACCAGGTTAATGCAGCACCTTCGAGCGTTCCAGTAGCATATTTCACCCTACGATCTTCGGGGCATTCACACGTCTCAAAAACAGACTCAAGCTTCTCGAACCAGTGAAGAAGACCTACAGCTCCTTCTGTTCCGCTGAAAGTACTAGGTCGGCAATCCATGAAGGTTTTGAACGTGCACACAGGAGGTTGTGCAGGTTGACCTCCTGCAGGAACAACTGCGAGTGCCTCAGCAACTCGTTCATTGATCAAAGCCGTCAGCTGGGCTTGAGTGAGGTTGATGCGTCCTCCGCGTCCGCTCATGATCTTTACAACGAAGCAACGTAAGTGAGAAAAGTGTCGCGAAAGTGCGTAAGTGTGGGACGACAGTAGAGAGTAAGCACACAAGGTTCAAATAGCAGTTATCACGTTAACTGTTGATGCAGTTGTCTGTCGACTTCATCTTCGTTCAAGTCTTAGATTAGAACTGATAGATCAAGACACAAAAAACGAGGAAATATGTGGTTTTATAGGTAATTCCGCTCGAAATGGCACATGGTCATTTCAAGCGGAATCAGCAGGTTGCTTCAAGCTGAATCATAAAGTTGATTTCGTTTCAGGTGATTTTGCTTGAGATGTAATTCCGCTTGAGCATGTTCAAGCAGAATCACTTCCCTACAAATACCATACAAGCGAAATCAGTTGTATTCTTCTTGTTTCCGACGGCGAAGCTCCGTCGAAGTGTATCCGAGTCTGTATTTGCTTTCTAATCAATACAAGAGACAGTTAATAGTGTTTCTGGTGTTATACAAGCTAAATAAAGACTGAATCAATGAATTCTGCCTCTGATTCAGTCTAAGACCTCTTCTGATCGACTCGTTCGGGTCACAACACGATCCTACATGTGGTATCAGAGCTCAGGAGGAAGAGTTCTTACTGTTTAGCTCGTTTTCGCTGGAAAATTCTGATTTCTACACCTTCTCTTCAAAATTAACAACTTTTCACGGTTAAAATCGGTTCATTTTCTCACATATTGTGTAAAACTGTGTTTTAACAAACCCTTGAGAGTTTCAGAACAAAATTCGGATTAAAACTGATAAAAATGGACTAGAAACCTTATTCCTCTTGAACGAAACATTTGATTCCGCTTGAAAATTGTGGTAATTTCAATTGAAATAAGGTATTCCGCTTGAAAATCAAGTGATTTCGCTTGAAATTAGGTGATTCCCCTTCAAGTTGGTATTCCGCTTGAAAGTTCAAGCGAAATCAATGATTCCGCTCTAAATTGTTCTGATTCCGTTTCAAATTAGTGATTCCGCTTCAAATAGTTATTCTGCTTCAGAGTGTATTTCGCTTGAAGTTGATATTTCGCTTGAAGCTGGTGTGTTGGTAATTTCGTTTGAAAGTTGACAATTGTGAGAAATTTGTCGGAATTGTTTTGGAAATATGGAAAACATGTTTGATGAAAAGGAAAATGATTTTATTGAAAGATTAAATAGTAGTTATAGCTGGTATAGAATGAGCATATATGAACAAGATGATAAGAATATTTAGATGCTTAGACTTAAAAATTTTGTGTGTCAAAAGAATGAAACAGTGGAAGAGATGAAAACAAGATTTGTTACTTAATTGACAAATTAAAAACGTTTGAGATAAAATTGACAGATGCCGAAAAAGTATCAAAGTTTCCAGGTGCATTACCTGCTGAATGGGATGATGTATTGAAAAAGATAAAACAAAAGTCTAAATTTTCAAAATTACATCCATCTGATTTCATCAATAAACTTCAAACGCATAGTTATGAAAATTATGAAAAGAAGAAAACATTGATGAATAAAATAAGAGGGAATCTAGATGAATTGAATTTGGGGAATCTAGATAAAATTAATTTGGATGTAATTACTGAAATAGATAGAAGAATCTGCATATGCTTTGTTGCACAAAGGAACATGAGATATGATTATAAGAGGGGATGTTACATTGATAAAAATTTAAATCCTCTTGATTTTGTTAAAATCTTTTGTGCAGGATCACACAAGACTGAGATAAAGGAAATTTCAAAGAATGAAGAATCTGTGAAGATTGGATCTTCGAATTCTGAATCAGTGTACTCTAAATGTGATAAATGTGAAGCTGACAATGTCAAACTCTTGAAGGATGCGGAAAGTTTGACGTTGGAAATCAAAAAGATGAAGGATGAGAAGCAATTTGATGATAAACAGATTCTTGTTTTGCGGGGAAATTGTGAGAAGCTGGAATCTGAAAATGTTAAACTGTTAAGTGACTTGAACAGTTTGACATTAGAAAACAAGGTTTTGAAAGAGAAAGATAAAGATTTTGAAAGCAAAAAGAAATCTTCAAAAAATGAAGATTTCTGGATAAAGCTTGAAAGCAAAAATGTGAAAGCAAATGAAACAAAATTTCAAAAACAGATAAAAGTTTTGGAAAATGAAAAGTCTGTTCTTGAAAACAATGAAATTGAAAATGAAAAGATAATCAAATCTCATCTTGAAAGAATATCTCAGCTTGAAAATGAAGCTGAGAATTCAAGAACTAAAATTGATGAGCTTGAAAAGAAATTGAAAGGTTTTGTGACTTCATCAGAGTTTTTGAATCACCCTTGTCCAAAACCAATCAATTCTGTTCCAATAAGTGACAATGTCACAAATTTTGACAAAGTCAAAATTGAAGATTGCGATGAGAAATCTGATGATGAAAATGAAAAAACTGAAAAAAAAGAAATTATTTTTGAAATTAAAAGAAAAGTTTCAGAAAACTAATTTGCATTCTACAGAAAAAGGTGAATGTTCAAAGCAGAAACCTTTGGAAAAGAATGCAGAATCAAAACAAAAAGGGGAAAAATGTGAAAATTGTTCAAAAAGAAAATAAAAACTCATCAGATCAATCATCCAATCGCAATCAAAAATCACAAAAATTGAAAAATGAAAACTCAAAAATAGTTGGTAATGAGTGGTGCAGGTTTGATCACAGTGCTTCAAAGCCAAATCCAGCTTTCAGGAGGAGTGATGATTACCACAGAGCCAAACAATGCTATGATCTGAGTATTTGGTGTGAAAATGGTGAACGGTACGATAACAGAGTGTGTTACACTTGTGGTGTGAAAGGACACATTGCTGTTAACTTCCAGAGTTGGAGTTATGAGATGAGAAGATGCTATAACTGCCAAATCAAAGGACACATTGCCAGAGATTGCCCAATGAGATCAAAGGGAAGATTAAGGGCTGAATCTCATAAAATGGCAAAGAAATCAGTCAATGTCAAGCCCAAAGAACAGAAAGTTCAAGAACCTAAAGTTCAAGAACAGAAAGTTCCAGAAATGAAAGTAAAACTTTCACAAGGGCAGAAAGACAGACTGAGGAAGAAGAGGAAGAAAGCGAGAGAGTATCTTGATAGGATTTTGTCCTCGGGTACATCAGGAAAACCAAGCAGTAGTTCTGATAAATCGTCTTGCTTTCCAAAGAACGACAAATCAAGCAAAATGAATTCATCAGATACAAATCTGGGGACAGAAGAGAGAAAGAAGAAAAAGAAAGTTGTTGGCGATGAATTTGTTTCTTCGGAAAGAAAAGAGCCACGTGTTGGCGATGAGGTTGACTCGTCAAAGTCAAAGGAGCCACATTCAGGCGATGAATCTGGTTCATCAATACCAGAAGAGCCATGTGTTGAGGTAAAAAATGAAAATTCTGATTTAACAATGGATGATGCAAATTTTCCACCATTGTTGAATAAGAATTCAAAATCACCCAAGGACTGTCAGGCTTGGGTGAATCTGTTTAAATGAAAAACCTGACTTGCCGGAGTTCCCAGGTTGGTAAGTGTGGAACATGAATCGGCACATGTCTTGAGCAATTCACTTCGGTGATATTTCGAAATTCAAAAGATTAATCAGGGACATTAAGTTGTACTTGATTTTTCTTTCATACAAATGATTGATGAAAATTGGGAAATGATAAATCTTTCGTGTGTTTGAGGAGAACAAAGTGATTAAGTGTCCCCAAACCTACAAATGGTTGGTAAACAAAGTAATTTTTTTTCGGAAAAACCATTTTGATGAAAATAAACTTAAGTGTTTTGAAATCACAATGGGAAAATAGTTTGTCGTAAGGGGGAGTTCTGATTGTTTACGCCTAGTGAATGGAGAATTGAAGCGATTCTCATCATATTGTCAAGTTTGTACAAGTTGTTTCAAATTTTCCCAGAAAATCAAAATTCAAAACATATTTTGATTTTAGGGGGAGTAAAAATTTAAAAAATTTGAAAATTTGAAAATTCCAAAAACATTGAAAAATATAAAAAATGAGTTTTGTTGATACAAGAGGAAATGATAGTAAATCAGTGGTCTATCACAGCATGCTAAAGAAATGTAATGCCAAAAGTGATAAATGATCTCACTAAAGATGTGACGATAGGCTCAGCTAGACTAGTAGATTTGCAAAAATGATACAAACATAAATGAAAAATCCTAGTTTTAGTGGGAAACATGGTTGAAAGCATAGTACTTAGTTTTGTCCTTCTTGATTGTGTGCCTACTCAGTAATTGCTGAATGTCAAAAAGCATAAAAACTGGTTAAGTTTGTGAGCTTTCACAACTTTGCTAAAAATGACACTGTGATTGTGTATTTCTTTTGCAAAGATTTAAACTTGTTTTATTTCTTTATTTTGTTTAAGCATTGGACATCCTCTGCGTATACGTGAGTATCGACCTGGATGTTATTGCCTAAACGTTCTGCTTTATTTTATTTGGTGTTTCGTTTAAGCTTTGGATCACCTCTGCGTATACGTGAGTATCGAACTGGTGATTAAAGCCTAAACAACTTCAACTTGTTTTTAGTTTCTTTATTTTGTTTAAACATTGGACTTTCTCTGCGTATACGGAAGTATCGACATGATAGTTAATGTTTAAACATTCTGCGTTGTTTTCACACAAATCACAGTTGATCAAAGTTTAAAGGCATTACTTGAGTTAGGGTATTACATGATAAGGGGATATGCTGAGATCGTGGGGTCCATAAGAACTTAGTGCATAATTAATATACCTTAACGTATCGGTAAGCATTTTGAAAGTTTTTAGATTGAGTTTAAGTGGACAATAATATCGTCAATCTATGTGAATCATTTAGAACTAAAATGTTTAAAGCTTAACGGTGCTAGTGATGTGTCTCATAAACTGATATGATCCTCTTTCACAAGCTCACAAAAATAATGTTTGTACATATTTCATTTCTGCATTTAAATTTCTGCTAAGTTTACATATTTTTAAAAATCAAAAAGATTTTCGACAACTGATGATGAAGAGCTGATTTTCAAAATTCAAAGGCTAAACATGACGAACTAATGATTTGGAAAAGAGTGTTTGAGTTGGAAATTTTGAAATATTTAGATGATTCATTAATTTGAATCAGATTCTAGAATGTTTCAAATTTTGATAAGATTTTAAATGAGAAAATTTGTTTATGAGTGGTTGAGATATGTGTAGGTGAAAGAAAGGTTTCTGATCCTGTTGCTACAGAAAGCCAGGATGCAATTCAGAACCTGTGGAGAGCTTAATCAGAGATAAAGCCAGGGATTGATCTCAAGGTGATAGCTAATTCCAGACAGCGATCCCAGCATGATGAAAGGGGGAGTCTGACGAGGTTAGAGCCAAAGAGAAGATCCTGGTACTTGCTAAGAAAGAAAGAAGACCGATCTAGATTGAAGAGTCGTCATGTTGAAGACTCTCACTGAAGATTCCGTCAACATTCAAGGGGGAGTCTGTTGGTGCAGTTGTATGTCGACTTCATCTTCGTTCGAGTCTTAGATTAGAACTGATAGATCAGGACACAAAAAACGAGGAAATATGTGGTTTTATAGGTAATTCCGCTCGAAATGACACATGGTCATTTCAAGCTGAATCAACAGGTTGCTTCAAGTGGAATCATAAAGTTGATTTCGTTTCAGGTGATTTCGCTTGAGATGTAATTCCGCTTGAGCATGTTCAAGCGGAATCACTTCCCTATAAATACCATACAAGCAAAATCAGTTGTATTCTTCTTGTTTCCAACGGTGAAGCTCTGTCGAAGTGTCTCCGAGTCTGTATTTGCTTTCTAATCAATACAAGAGACGGTTAATAGTGTTTCTAGTGTTATACAAGCTAAACAAAGACTGAATCAATGAATTCCGCCTCTGATTCTGCTTAAGACCTCTTATGATCGACTCGTTCGGGTCACAACACTATCCTACATTAACTAATGCACAGTGCGAACTATCTAACCGACAATATAACATAAATCATACCACCTATTGTGTCGAGTCTTGCACGTGGAGCGAAGCGTCGTTGTTGATCGTTGAGCACGGTACAGGTTATAGTCTGGTTTTATCAAAAAGCTTTTCCCTTTTTAAAACCAAGTTCACTATAACCAATGGCTCTGATACCAATCTGTCACACCCCCAAAATCCACCATGCAGAGCATCGCCGCTTGGAGGCGTGACATGACCAGGATCGAGCCACCAATCATATTGAACAACGTATTTATGTAAATAAAACCAACCACAATACAATTGGTGACCAAAGAGAAGTTAACCAAGTTTAATTTAAACAGCGGAAGCATAAGACGTTAAACCAAAACACAAGTTCGCAGTTCATAAGTTTAAAAACCCACAACATAAGTTTCATAAGTTCATAAAGTTTATTTATTGAGTACGGAACATAACAGTTCGCATCCCACAACGACCACCTCCATGTGCAAGCTCCATAGCATCTAACGACTTGCAAAGAATGTAACAACGAGTCAACAACAAAGTTGAGTGAGTTCACAGTTGGTTGTCCCTTTTTTTAGAGTTTTTTTTCTAAAAACGTAGTTTAATCTTAATCAGCTATCCAGCCGTGGGGGTTACCCCATAGTTCGAAAACTTTTATCAGTTAACCATCCCATGTCTACCTTCCCTGGCTATCCAGCCCGGTACTCTGGCCGTGGGGGCTACCCCATTATTTAAACTACCAGACTCGTTTATCATATCGACTACTAACAAAGATAAAATTGTGCACTAGCGTCGGTGTCTATCATCACCGACGTGCCATAGTCCATTAGTACACACCCGTCCGACTGGCACGGTGTGCGGTTTGTTAAATCTAATAGCGCTATTAACTAATGACCCGCTCGCCATAGCCTCGGCGATTAAGTCGATACAAAAGGGAGGGACTTCGCTGATAGAGTTCTAGTCCGGTAAGTCTAAGTACGTCCCAAGGACGAGGAATTCACATTCCTGAGCGCATCCCAAAGGACGAGGAATCCCTATTCCTGAACCCATTCCCATTCCCACCGGGAATTACCATGGTTTGTAGAAAAGTGTGAACTCACCTCGGTTTGCTCGGTTAGATTAGTTACTCTAATAATCAGGAAATCAAGCACGTCCTAATAAGGTACAAATAGCAATCAATTTCTCATGCACAACACGAATGGTTTATCTACCCATTACTTTTATCACATATCACATAATTTAAACGTCAACGCACTATGTTAAGTTATATATTATTTTACCCTAAAATAATATAACGGTAAATTAAACAAGTATTCACACAAGAGTTTTAGTATACAATATATATTCTAAATATATATTTACCCGTTTTTATTTACAAAAACCAACCTCCGACACTTTGTATTTTGTTACAAAAATCATGGCGAAGTTTATTCTGAAAACAAGGTTAAAATACGTTTGTAAACACTTGCTAGAAAAATATTTTCTAAGTGTTGAATTTTTAGAAAAATTTCGCCAGAGTTTCCTTTGTAAATGGAGGTGTCCATGCTTACTAGCATATCATTTTCTTTTCAAAAATTTATTCAAACAATTCTCATTCAGCAATATACGATCTCTATTTACCAACTTGTCAAAAACAAGCATAAACTATAAACTTATGAACTTGAAGATTTATAAAAATATGTAGTAACTTACTAGTGTCCTTAGTAAGTCTTGTTACCTTTTAAAATGTGATTAGTTCTTTAAAAACTTTATTTTTAAAGAATATGGATCTTTACAACTTATGTTCATATTTTCTAAAAATGTTTCTTCATGTATTTTTCTTGTTACACATGTGTTTCTTAACTTTGTTAACCACTAAAAATGTGATTAGTTTATGTAAGATCCAAGTTTTAATGAAACTTATATTTTTCACTTGGTTCTTTCGAAAAACCACTCGTAGATCTTTAGATCTACGTGATTATAACCTACTTTGATCTTTATTTTTCTAGAAAATATTCATTCATTCAAGTTCATAGTTTATGTGTGGATGATTCTATCATCCTACACATTTTTACTTTCTCATCTTGCTAGTTCATGTCTTTAAACATGATCTAGCAAGTCCATATAATGAACTATGTCATTTTAACTAACAAACAACGTTCAACAAGCATAACAACACAAATATATCATGATTTCTTCATCATTATAACACTACTTCAACACTTTGTTAGTTTATGTTCAAAGACTTGTTTATGTTCTTAGAGTTTCTTAATATTTTACCATTCTTTTTACTATTAACCAACAAAAATATGAAGAGCATGAAGATCTAAGACACTTACTACTAGCACAAGGCTAGGGGAGTTCAAGAGCGTAAAAGTGATGGATAAAAGAAAAAGAGAGCGGTCCTTGAGCTTCCGAATACACCAAGCTTACTTGTAGGGTCTCTTACACCTTTGGATGTTCTTGGATTGCTTGAAGGAAGCTTGAAGGTGGTGGTATGGTGGCGGCCGAACAAGGAGGAGAAGAGAGAGTTTTTGTGGTGTGTTGTTGAAGTGTGGATGAAGAAGTGATGAACTTGTGGGTAATATTTATAAATCTCCAACATGTTTTTACTTAGTGGTCTTAGTGTCCCATGATCATCCAACATAATCTAATAAACAATTTAAAGAAATCAAGGGGTGGGTACACCCCTTGTAACCGTAAGATGGGGGGTGGTTTGGTTGAGTTCTAACTAGTTAGTTAATGATCTTGGTTGAAAACAAAAGGTAAGTTAGTGCTTTATGGTGTGTTATGTAATATATAGTGTGCTAGGGTGTTCGGGGACCCTAACTAGCTCAGAAAAATAAAAACAATGTGTTTAACAATATTTTTGAGTTCTGGGTAAAGTCCGGTTGTTCGGTTTGATACTGTTCCGTTAAAGTGCTTAATTAATCGGTAAAGTGTCCTATATATATATATATTTGCAACATTTTTAATTTTCAACACTCAGGAAAGCATACCGGACTATTTGGTAACTTTTCTGTACACTACTAGTATGTTAACAAGCACATGTAAGTATAACACAGAAATCAGAGAGCAGTTAAGCACTTTAATTATCATTAATAAATTGTACGGATACATGGAATTACGAGGGTTGTCACAATTATGATGTTTGAAACAATGATTATCAGCTAAATCTTTGTAACTACCTAGCCATGGATGAATGATTGCTTACGTTTTGATTTATATTATGGATTTATGAAAACTATGGTTATTTATGAATTGTAAACGATTTGTTCTATTAGTTAGATGTATATGCGTGCTTGATATTGTTTGAATATTAATTTTTGGTTCGTACGATTCTTGGTGACGGTCTTTATCACATAATAGAGTCGTGCTAGGGCTTTAGATTTTGGTGAGTGTCTATATCACGTAATAAATCTTAACTCTTTAGGGTGAAATTGCGCAAATAACCTTAGAAGTAATAGTTAGTAATCTTATAAAATCAAGTGCTCTACTAATCATCAATAGCTGTAAAGTGCGAGATTATTGCTAGGTCTAAGTAATTAAACCGCAAGGTGGGTCCTTCTTAGGAAGTAAACCTTTTGGCTACTGTCTAGCAAGTCTAATCGAGAACACAAATCTATCCTAGGTTTAGATCTCGTAAGGAGTGAGCCTTGTAGGATACTTTTATAAATCCATTAGATGTCTTGTAAAAGAGTCTAATAACCGGTAATTTAACAACCTTTAGGGGATCATTGCGCGCTCTTGAGAAGGGTTAGGGGTCCTTCGATTTCCCGAGATGTGAGAATATTAAGATCCCGATTCCATAGTAGACAACTTCCAAATATAATCATAACTAATAGCAATCAGGATTCCTGTCTAGGTAGTGCTTTCATCATCTGAGAGAAGTTAACAACAATTCGTTAGTTAGCTTAGTTAATTAATTTTAGTTTTAATTACCTTCTTAGGATTTTTAGAAACCCCCCCCCCCATCCCTAAAACATAAAAATAGTTAAGTTCGTGTCAGTGTCCATCTAGATTAAATAATTAGCGTAATTAATTAGAGTCTCGTGGGTTCGATATCCGGACTTACATAGCTATACTAGAGTCGATCGGTACACTTGCCGGTTAGTAGTTTAGTGTGTCTTAATTGAGTCTAGAGTATAACTTAGAGTCTAGAATTAGGTTTATTTGAGTCATTTTTATTAAACTACTTTTTGCACATCACTTGAAGTATAAATAAAATTCGTATTTCTTTAAATTCGTGTTATACATACTTCATACTTGATCATACGTTTGAATTCGTGAAACAACCGATACAACATTCATAAAAATTTTGGAAACTTTGTGTTAAACTTGCAAACACGTGAAACTTTCAAATAATACGTCTTTTGAAAGGTATGATACTTAAATACGACATTCATACGCTTAATCATACTTCATTATACTTACTTTATCATAAGGATACTTAATAAACCCTTAAAATATGCTTATATGTCAAAATTTACCCTTAAAACAACTTAAAATATCGAATTGTGGAAGTTAGGGGGTTGAAATGTAATAAAATCAAACAAATTCGCGTCGATGGTCCCTGGCTACCCGCGACGGATCTTGCTATTCCTCCATGGGCCGCCACGGACTCAAATCCGCGACCAAACCTTTTCAGCTCGTATTTTGGGCGGGTTTTTGGTTTTGTTTGAGTTTTAAACTTGGTTTCTTGTATTAATTGTGCACCAAACCCAACCCTAATCCTTCCCCATTAAACCCACACCTCTCTTACACATTTTTCACTTTACAAACCCACAAATTCACTCTCAAATCACTCCATTTCCAGCTGCAAATCAGAAGCAAACTCAGATTCATTCCATGTTTCAAAAACTAGCATAACTTCTTCATTTTTTGTCCGTTTCACTCGATTCTTTTTCCTACATGCTTGGATTAACCCTAGCAACGTTTCCATAGGTTTTTCTTGGAAAACCAGAGCCTGGAACATCGCCAAATGTTAGTGCATGCGTCTGTCGACTTCGTCTTGAATCGAGTCTTGTTCTTAGATTGTTAAATCAGGGCACGTAGTTCGAGATTTAATGTAATTCCGCTTGAAAGGTGTATTTCCGCTTGAATGAGACATGTTGTAATTCCACGCGGAATTAGATTCCGCTTGGAATTCTAATTCCGTTTGAAACGTTCTCAAGCGGAATTATGGCCCTATAAATACCCTTCAAGCGATATTAGTTGTAATAGTTCCGGTTTGTGCAACGAAGTGCTGCCGAAGTGTCGTCTCGCTGTAAATTGTCATCAAATCAATAAAATCGACAGTTATAGTATATATCTTGCTGAATTGACCTCAATACGACTGTTTTCGCCTTTTGTATTGAGCATAAACTCTTCTGAACGACTCGTTCGGGTCCGTAAACGATCCCACAAGTGGTATCAGAGCTCAGGAGGAAGAGTTCATACCAATTCAGCTGCAAATTCTGATTTCTACACCTTCTTTTTCAAATTGAACTTGTTTTCACGGTCAAAATGTCTTGATTTTCACACATCATGTGCGCTTTACTGTTTTAATAAACCCTAGAAAGTTTCAGAACTAAAATCGGCCTATAACTTGTCAAATTTGACAATTTTCACATCGAGATGATGACATCAGAGTAATTCCGCACGAAATCAGGAGTTAATTTCGCTTCAAAAGTTAATTTCGTTTAAAAATTCAAACGAAATCAGCTAATTCCGCATCAAAGACATAATTTCGTTTGAGTTGGTTCACGCGGAATTAGTAATTCCACTTGAAAGACTTGATTTCGTTTGGTAATCCCGCGCGGAATTAGTATTTCCGTTTGAAAGTCCTGTTTCCGTTTGGTATTTCCGCACAGGATTATAATTCCGCTTGAAAGAGTGTTAACTTCAAACGATATTAGGGTAATTTCGCTTCAAGAACTAATCCCATTTGAACTATGTAATTTCGCTCCAAAATAATTCCGTTTGAACAGACTGTTTTGTGAACTTTGAAAATCCGAAACATGGAAGAGGAATTTTATAACGCCTTTGCAACCCCGATCACAATTACTCAGCAGACAACGTTGGAAAATGAAACAGGGACTATGCAAAAACCGCCTAAGCTCATGAACATTGAGGAGTATAAAGGTTGGGAAGGACGTTTTGAAAACTGGGTTCAAGCAAACTATTTGGGAATGTGTTGAGACAAAATATGTTAGACCAACGAATGACGATGAAGAGGAGATTGTTATCAAAGATATGAGTGCTGATGATAAAAAGAAATACAAAAATGAAAAATGATGTTAAGTCTTCTACAACAGGCTGTGAAAGAAGACATCTTGGTCTTATTGCAACATAATGGAAGTGCTTATTCGATTTGGAAAGCTTTAAGATCAAAGTTTGTTGGTAGTCAAGAAATGATAAAGAACAAAAAATCGCTTCTGAAGAAAGAGTTTGATCTGTTTCGTGGTTTGAAGAATGAAAGTACAAAACAGATAATTGAAAAGTACTGCAATTTGTTGGTAAACATGAGGAGGGTGAGCATCAATAAGGAAAATGAGGAGTTGATTGAGAAATTAGCAGATGCTTTGCCACACGAGACTTGGGGCACATAAGGAACAAGAAAGGTTTTAGCAATTTGACACTGAGCAAGTTCATTGAAAAGATTGAGGCTCAGGAGATGGAACAGAGAAAGATTTCAAGAATGAAAGATTTCGATGGTGAGAAAGATATTGGGCTTTATTACAGAGCAGGGTTGAATGACAAAACCACCAATTTATCTCAAAAGGTTGAAACTGCTTTCAATGCAAAGAGTTCATCGGGAGGTTCATCCAAAGGATCAAACAGCAACACAAGTTTTTCATCATATACATCATTTGATCCAAACATTTCAGCAACCAAGAATGGCAAAAAATTACAATGTAACATTGTTTTGAATCTTGAAAATGATCAGGAATATTCTGAAGAACTTGCCAAAAGTCATATGTCTTTGTTGGGAACCGTGTTGGAATCATATGGTAGTTTTGTGGCAGGTCGGATCGGGAATCCAATGTTGACAAAAGAGGATTACGATCAAATAGATGCTGAAGAAATAGAATTAATGGATATAAAATGGTGTTTGGCGAGTGTGTTGAGACGAGCTGAGAAATTTAAGCAGATCACAGGAAGAGATGATTTACGTGATGCTAATGCTTCTACTTTAGGATTTGATAAATCTAACGTCACTTGTTTTCGCTGCAGGGAAAAAGGACACTTCAAGAGAGAGTGCAAGAATCATGAAGCAAGTGGAGCTCACAATCCGCTCAACAACAACAAGAACCACAAGTGGCACATGGTAGAAAAGTAATTGAAGAATCATCAAAGAGAGCTTGTCTGGTGAATCAAGATGATCAAAAAGTTTCAACAGATTTCAATTGGAACAAATATGTTTCAGCTGATGGTAAAGCTTGTTTGATAGATCAAGATGATGAAAAGTTACCAGAAGGGTTTAGCTGGGAGAATTTCAATTGGGATGACTATGATCCTAACAAAACTTCAACTCACAAAGGTTTTGTTGCTCGAATTGAAGAAGACAGTGATGATGGTACCGATTGTTATGCAAGAAGGATGGCTAAGCACTTGAAAATGTTGGCAGAAAGTGATAGCGAAGATGAAAAAACTAAAAAGAAAAAAGAAAAAGGTCAAAACACCAGTTAGCAGTGATGATGAAGATGTTCCGGTGGTCAGAAGAAAAGTGAAAAAAGTTCCAGCGTTCAAAATTGATGAAGAAGCTGATGCAAAGAAGAGTCCAGTGATATGTGAAAACTGTGAAGCTGTAAAGAAACAAAATAGTACGTTGATTCACAACTTGAACAGGTTGAAAGAATCTTACGATGTGCTGAACAAAGCCATGAATATGTACAAGGATACAAGCGAAGAACAGGCAACAGCAATGAAGACACTTCAAGGAGCGTTCATGATAAAGCAAAAACTTGTGAACAATTATATCGAGAAGTGTGCTGCTCTGGAACAGAAACTGGAGACTCAAAGAATTGAAACAGAAAGAGTAAATCGTTTGTTAAAACGTTACTCATGTACTTCTTATGTTATTGACAGGATTTATCCAACTATTGAAGGCATGAAGGCATTTGAGGATGATGAAGTAACTGAAGAACAGAAGGTTTCTGAAGAAAAGACTCCTGAAAAGAAGAAAGAAAAGAAGAAGGATACTAAAGTAAAGACATCTGGTAAGAAACAAGGTGTTAGTTACAATAAGTGTCCACCCCCGCTTGAAAATGGATATTCTCTAAGAAATCCAAATTCAGAAAGAGTCCAAAAGGCAACAAACTTACAATGGGAGTCTGAGCCTATAGTTAATTTGCCAGAAAACATTGACGTCACTTTTACATCATCTGACACTGATCATGAGTCCGAGTTAATAAAGAAAATGGTCGATCAGGTGTTGAACAAAGATGAAACCGAGGAGTCAATGTCGGAGTCAAAATCAGCGTCAAAGTCTGAGTCAGACACTCCAAGTCAAACCGTCAAATAGGGCAAAAGAGTTTATAATAAAGAATTCCTGTTATCAAAATCTACTTTGGATGAGGAAACGTTTAAAGTAGCATATACTTTGAATGATTCTGACAAATTATATTCTGATGAGGAATTTCCAATAAGAGGTGTTAAACCAGAAATGATCAAACAGGTTTTCAAACTAACAGAAATTAATATGTCTGAAATAAAAGATGTAAATCTTAATGATAAACCTAAAAAGTACACCTCAAGAGTTCAACAAAGAGAAATCTTAATGAACCACCAATTGAGAGAACTAAATTTTTCAAAAATTCAAAATTTAAAATTGGTGAATGTTCGAACAGGTTTTATAAGAAAAGAGCAAACCCTGACAACCAGAAATGGGTTATTAAGAAGTCTGATGATAGTTCTAGCAATGATTCTGATACATCAAAATCAGAGGAACTATCTTCTGGCGATGAATCTGATTCCACAAAGTCAGAAGAGCCAAAGGTTGAAGAAAAAGATGAAAAGTCAGTTCCAACTGTGGATGATGTGAATTTTCCACCACTTCGGGCTGAAAATTTTAAGAAGAAAATTGGTAAGGTTGAAATTTCAAACCAATTTTATTCTGATAAAAAAGTTTTTGATGTTGAAAAGGCCTTTAACCCCAAAGTGAAACACATCTTTGGTAAAATGATTGACAGAAAAGTCAAAGGGGTTAAAGAGTTCTATGAGAAGAAGATGGTAGATAAGAAACCGAGTGTTGGGAGCATGAATCGACATCTTTATTGAAATGTTTTTAAAATGGTTAAGTGTGACTTGCCGGAGCTCCCAGGTTGGTAAGAGTGGAGCAGGAATCGGCATCATTCTTTGTCACAGGTTTGATTGTGCTTACTTACTAGTGGTACAGAGGTTTGTTCTTGCAACGTGATATCAAGGTCATTAATTTGAACTTGATGTAATCGTCATATAAGTGGTTGAAAAGCAATATGATGAACCCCGAAGCTACAAGTGGTTTGTAAAATCAACAAAACTTATATTCCGGAAAAACCATTTTGATTAAAACAAACTTAAGTGTTTTGAGATCATAATGGGAAAAATAGTTTGTTGTAAGGGGGAGTTCTGATTGTTTATGCCGAATGGATGGCGAATTGAAGCAATTCACAACAGTTGTCACTTTGATTGTATAGTTTGTTTTCAAGTTTCTTTAAATGTTTCTGAATTTTAGGGGGAGTAAGAAATCTCAGAAAAATCCAAAAACATTAGAAAATTGAAAAAGTCAAAAACATGATAAAATCAAAATTGAGTTTTGTTGTGAAAAAGAGGAAATGATAGTACATCAGTGGACTATCACAACATGCTAAAGAATTGAAAAGTCAAAAATGTGATAAACAATCTCACTATGGATGTGCCAGTAGGTTTTTGCACATTTAGTAGATTGTGTTCGAGATATAAACCTAAATTCAAACTTGCTTATCTCATGGGGAACATTTCTTGAATATATGGGTAACCCCCGAAATCTTGTTTGAAAGATCCCTCTTTCTGAAATACTAGGTTTTTATACTCAGTGATATCTGGGGTATTATCCCGGGACTTCTGATTTTGCGGAAGCAGTGGCCTAGTCTCTGTATAATACTTTGCATTTGCTTGAAACATAGCTAGCCCTTAGTACAAAAAATGATGAAACATTGAAAAATGCTAATCATGTGCTGTTGAAGAAAAGATTCTCTAAAGGGAACACACCAAAAGTCGAGCCGTCATCTCTCTGCTGAACGGAAGTTCTGACCTGAGCTCTCACGGTTTCGCATTTAACCCTTTACTGATATCATCTAGGTATACTCACCTGTAAGACTGAATATTGGGATCTGGATACGGGAGTATATTCAAGTGGTGGGATACGCGAATAAGTTTAAGTGCTTAAAACACTAATATCGTATCTCGAAATAGCTGAACTTTGTGTGAAATTTTAAGTGGACCAGTATACAGACAATCTAGGTGAATTGTTTAGAACTTAAAATGAAATAAAGCTTAACGGTGTTGATTTGCAGACAATATAAACCTAGAGTGTAAATATTTCTTTACTGCATTTCATTTTATTCAAAAATTCCAAAAAGAGTTTAAGTGCGTTTTAGCATAAATTTTTGAAAAAATCCAAAAAGATTTTCGACAACTGGTGTTGATAAGCTGATTTTCAAAATCCCAAGTGCTAAACATGATGAATATTAATTTGAGAGGGAGTTTGTGATATAAGTGAGAAAAGATTTTGAATCTTTGGTCTACAAGATTTTGTTTCTCCAAGTGGTAGACAGGAAGCATGAATTTGTAAAAGGTTAAACTTTGTGAAATTTATTGTGTGGTAGGGATTATCCAGGTATAAAATCTGAGAAAAGCCAGGTTCTGATTCCTGAGAATTCTGTGAATAGAGAAAGCCAGGTTTCAATCCTGAGCAAAGTATGAGCCAGGTCTCGATCTTGAACCTGTGAAAGCAAGACTGCGATCCCAGCTTATCATAAGGGGGAGTCTGTAGATGATTTGAGCCAGGTTACGATTCTGGAGATAAAGTTCACGCAAGCTGACAATGCTGATGAACTTAAGGAATCAAGAGATCTGATCAAGAGATTTAGAGAGAAGCAATAGAAAAGTTCAGATCCTGATAAAAGAGTTCAAGGAGAGTCTGTTGGTGCTGATAGAAAAGAGAAGAGAGAGATTTGAGGATGCTTTACAATGTCAGATACTTCAAAGAGAAGTGCCAGAAGACTAATAAAGACTGAAGATGTTGAAGACTCGACACTTAAGACTCGTCAACATTCAAGGGGGAGTCTGTTAGTGCATGCGTCTGTCGACTTCGTCTTGTATCGAGTCTTGTTCTTAGATTGTTAAATCAGGGCACGTAGTTCGATATTTAATGTAATTCCGCTTGAAAGGTGTATTTCTGCTTTAATGAGACATGTTGTAATTCCGTGCGGAATTAGATTTCACTTGGAATTCTAATTCCGTTTGGAACGTTCTCAAGTGGAATTATGGCCCTATAAATACCCTTCAAGCGATATTAGTTGTAACAGTTCCGGTTTGTGCAACGAAGTGCTGTCGAAGTGTCGTCTCGCTGTAAATTGTCATCAAATCAATAAAATCGACAGTTAAAGTATATATCTTGCTGAATTGACCTTAATACGACTGTTTCCACCTTTTGTATTGAGCATAAACTCTTCTGAAAGACTCGTTTGGGTCCGTAAACAATCCCACACCAAAAGGGCTCCAAAGTGGGCTGTTTATTTATGTTTTCATTTAATCTTTTTAAACTTGTGTAAACGTGAGGAAACTCATCTCAAACCTATGCCATTATGCTTATAACCACATCTATGGTTAGTTAGGCTTAAAAAAAGGTTGAGACATTCAAAATCAGAGATATAAACCTCACAAACTTTCTGTTTTGTTCAAGGGTTTAACCCACAAGTGGTGTTCAAGCTTAAGACTTGATGAATGTGGGATTTAGGATTAGCTTGGGCTATCCTACTTGAAAATCCACACATTGCTTGATGTTTTCTCATAGATTAGTTGTTCATATTCTATTGTTTCTTGTAAATTCATGACCCTACTTGAATGTTCATAACATCAAGTGTAGTGGTGAACATCTAGAGGTACCTAAATACAAACACATAAACAAACAATCCAATACATACTTACTATTTGTTATGCTTGATTCGTGTTTTTTGGGTGATTCTTATGTGATGAACTTGTCATTAGCTTCGTACAAGCCTCCACTTAACATGTATAGCGGTATAGCAGTAACGCACCACCCGTGAACGAGAGGTCATGTTAGGTTTATTCTTTCGTACTTACGTAAATAGAGGGTTAACTTGTTAATCGCATGCCAGTTTATACATTAATCTTGATAACTAGGTTTGCCATGTGGATTGTTCCTTACCGTTTTTATACTTATATACTACGCCACCAAACTTGTATGCTCGCCAATACTTTTGTATTGAACTACACTTTTAAAACATGTTGCAGGTTTAGCGATGATGTTGATGATGCATGGTATCTAGTAGGATGCGTAGATACACACTTTAAACTTGTATTCTTATTGTATTGTCTTTCGTTCTTTATGTTGTATTGTTTCAAATCCTTGTAATTGACTCTTTAGAAATGAAATGAAAATTTTTTATTTAAATACTTGACATAAATAGTGTTATGAAGTCTCTTGCAATCTATTTCGTCTCACTCTGATGTTTCCGCCATCGGTTGGGGTGTGACAAAAGGAGTTCTCTTATGCATAGGAATGCTCCAAGAAGTTGTCGAAAAGAAATGAATGGAATGAGCAAGTTTCCAAATGAACTTCATGGCTATTTATACTTGGTGATGATCAAGGAGATCATTCCAAGTGTCCATGATCCTTCCCCGATGTTCCCAGGTGTTTAATAGGTGTCAAACACTGAGTAGAAGTGGCATAAACTCGAGTTAGTTGTCACCATGCCATTAAACCTTTGTCCCCAAGCATAAATTTGCCTCTGGCAGTCCTTTATTGACCTTAAGGGTTAAGGCATTGCAGTCCGTAAGAACCTAAGGCACAGAGAAAAAAATAAGCAGCTTACGGACCGTAAGCCCTTAGGCTTTGCGATCCGTGTACGACGGCCAGAAAATGAATTTTGAGATTTTTGCAAGTTTAGTCCTTGGACTTTTCACCTTTGGCACTTTAGCACTTTTAGTCCCTCTCCTTCCTCATAATTGGGATTAGTCGGAGATCCAGGACGCGTTTTAGCTAACGCTCGTTAAAATTTCATTTCTCCTTCCCAGATTCGGGATTAGTTGACAATTTAAAGGTACGTTTTCAGTTAACGTTTAATGTACGTCCTTCTGTTAGGATTGAACCCTACCAGAAGAACAGATAATGAAAGCCAAAACCGGATCACTATAGTGGATTAGTCATAAGCAGCTGTTTACATTAAGCTTTCCCCTTGACAGTGAATCCAACATCTGATATGCTCCAAGTACTGCCCTTATCAACAACTGCTGATCCCGTAAACTACTGTTGAGCCAAAGCACTGATGAAGTTTAAAGGCTGAAGCTCAATCTACTGACGAAATCCAAGTACTGCTGAAGAGTTAAAGCACTGCCCATTCAAGGCCTGATCACCCTTTCAAGAAAGCACTGTTGCTCAAAAACAGTGGTTGACTACATCAGTGGAATGAAGAGTCAGTGTTTATGAATCAGTGTTTGGAATGCAATCAGTGTCTGTATGGTCAGTTGTTATAGAACAGTAGATAGAGTTTGTTAGTTTGTTAGAGGTCACTTTCATGGTGACGTCAGTTGAGATGCCTTAGTGGTTTGGTTTGCCTATAAACGGAGTAGTACTCTGTACTGTTACATTTGATCATTTTGGGTGAGTCCTTCTCCTCAATTCAATCCTTTCATCTTGTGCAACCAACCTTGGAGTATCAGGCTGAGGGGGAGCTTAGTCTTGTAAGCATGCTTTGTAATCTGTTGACTTAATTGTAATCATTCAGCTTGAAGTGAAGCAAGTGTTTATCAAAACTATTTTCTCTTTTGATTGTGTTTACAAAGTTTGTTGTTCATTTCCGCTGCACTTAAACTCTGTTCATTTCTGTTGATTTGTTCAAATTATACAAACAAACACAATCATGACAGTCTCAGATCCTAACAATTGGTATCAGAGCTTGGACAGTCAAATTCGATCTAACAATCAATTTGACGTAACAGTTCAGCTCAAAATTCATTGATACTAAGGTTGATTGTATTTAGTTGAAAAACAGAGTAATGAGTATGAACGTTCAAAGTTGCTATTCAGATACTCTGTAAAACAACCAAGATGTCATAAGACACACAAACTTCACATAACAAGTGATATCATGCATAAAACACCTATAGTGCTCAGATCTGAAAATATGTCTGATAACTATGGTATAATCATTTCCTTTACAAAATTGATTTCAATTGTTAATATGAAGTTTGTGCTGTTTCCATCATGTTTAATACTAAGGTATGAACCTCCTGTCAACAAAAGACCTAGTTCATAAAAACAATAGTGTTTTTGTTAACACAAAAGGAGGGAAATTAAAACTTTAGTTATTACATCTTATGTGTTGAAAAACAGGTTGAGAATCCGGTTGAAAAGGATCAAATCAATTCTGTTAAGAACACATTGAGAAAATCATATAAAAAACAGACGAAATCATACGTGATGTGAGATTTAACATAAGCTTATGCAAAAATGTCCAAGTCTCTCCAAACATTGCTGTAAAATGATTCTGGTCTGGATATCTCCTCAATAAAATCTCCCAGTAAGTATTTTTGTACATATGAATGGTAAGGGTAAAAAGGGAAGAAGAAATTCAACAAAACTCAAGAGTGTGTTTATCTCAAAACTTTTGAAGTCAAAAGAAAGGAGTATAAATATAAAACATTTAAGAGTCCAAAGTTGGGTAAACAGTGGTCATCAAGCAATTTTGTGCATTCACAGATTCAAGGAAGTTCAGGTAAAAATGGTATCACCAACGATGAAACTGATAAGAGGACTAGACAAATTTCCTCACATGTTTCCTCTTCTTGCAATCAATTAACAAGGAAATGGTCACACAGAATAGTCATTTCAAATCATTGACCATTTTCTTAAAACTTGAGACTGATATGACTATCAGTTTTAATTGGAAAATGTACTAAGACTTCTTTTGATGATTGTTTTCAGAATAACCTTTAATTATTTTTTGAAAAGGTTTTTCTCAATAAAACAGGATATATTATTCTTTATTTTTTTCGGGAATAATATATTTTGTATTTTTACTTGTTTTTTATTGTAAAAATATCAATTTCCTGTCAGGATATAGAACCTCTATCTTTGTTGGTGATATTATCCTTAAAAACTGATCAAAAGAAAAAGGTACTAGTGGCAAGGTCATATCAACCTCAAGTTTGTTTTATCACTGATCAAAAATTGGTTGCTAACAGACTTTAAACTGCTGAGATACTCATGTTCTAATTCAAATAATTAGACACAAAATGAGTAGCCTTAGTAAAAAGATTTTCATCATCTGAGATACTAAACCACTGTCAGGAATTTATAAAAGTTTCAAATCTTGTAGAAAACATGTGGAAATACCTAGAACATAAATCCCTGAAAAACTGATGACAAATTAAACTTGATAAGTTGCATCTAAAATGTAATTTGTCTAGTATAGCATTTCTGCAAATTGATAGGTGTTGGACATGATATTGTGTTTACACAAGACAAAATCAATTACCACATCTAAACAAGCAGATGCTCAAATTTTAATTGTCAAAAGTTCAAACACTGTTGCACCAACAGCTGCTGAGCTAAAGGTTGTCCAAACATCTGCTTTCTAAAGGTTGTCCACTGCTGAAAATCATCCCCTATTCCCATATTCCTTGATAAGCACTGTTGTACAAAATCAGTGTTCTATCCACTGATGTGCTATCCACTGATAGTATAAAACACCCACTGTTCCATTTGTTACCGTTGTAACTACTGATGTTTGATCCGTAAGTGGATCCCAAAACAACTGTCCTCCATTATTTAACCTTTCATCAGGGCTTGGCACGTGTTCAGTTTTTAGCCATCAGATCATTGTAACCGCTGCCACATCAGCATTCACTTTTTCCCTAAATAAAACCCTGATCAAAACCCCAAACAGGGTTTCACTGTCGAATTGAATT
Source organism: Helianthus annuus (assembly GCF_002127325.2). Lineage (NCBI taxonomy): Eukaryota > Viridiplantae > Streptophyta > Magnoliopsida > Asterales > Asteraceae > Helianthus > Helianthus annuus. Next base: position 87,877,785 of record NC_035444.2, on the reverse strand, counting down.
CCGAAAAATTCTCTTCTCAAAGCAGTTTCCCACTCATCATTCCAAAAATCATTCTTCGATCTTCTTCATCAAAATGATGAAATCAAAATCGAAATCAAAATCAAAACCATCTTCTTCCTTTGCTTCCATAGACGCCACTCAAATGGCCGCTGAATCCATTGAAATCCCATACAAATCCCCTCAGAACTACTTGGGTCTACTCACAAAACCAACTTCCACCAACACCTTCGACTCCATCATCGACACCTTATCTGCATCAAAGTACAAAACTTTGCTAACAGCAGATGCTCCCATTTACCAACAAACCCAGAGAGAGTTCTGGAAAAATGCTACTCTTGAAAAACAAGATAACATCATCATAGCCATTAACTCCTCTATACAGGGTAAAGCGATTCAAATCACTCCACAATCCATTTCAGAAGTCTTTAAACTCGATGATCAGAAAGGTAAAACTTCTTTTTCTAAAACCGAGTTGAAAAAATGATTTCTTAAATAGGGGGTATGCAGAACAACCAAAAAGGGATACCTTACAAAAAGGCTATTTCCCTTCTGCACCCAGCTTTTTATTTCACACTCTTTTGATGTGTGTTTCGAATAAAACAACTGCTTTTAACGAAATACCATTAAAGATCCGATGTCTGGGATATACTATTCTAAATAATGAAAATTATAATTACTCCTAGGAGATCTTTAATGACTTGGTAAAAAATGTTGATAGCAAATCATTCTTGCTTTTTCCAAGGTTTTTAAGCTATTATTTTGAACAAAAATTTGGAAAAGAAGATGAAAATTTGCTCAAACAAGGTACCTATTTTCAAATAAATGGTTTAACACCTGAGACATTCTTAAGAATGTTAACACCTTCGAAAACAAAAGCAGAGGTGCCTGAGCAGAATTTAGCAGTTACAACTGCTCCTCAAGTATCGGCTGCTGAGCCCACTGCTCCAGGTGATCATAGCAGCACAACCACTGCTTTGAAACCCACACCTGTTATTACCAAAAAGACCAAAAAGAAAACATCCAGAAAGCCCCCCAAACCCAAAACAAAGGCACCTCTGGAAGATGAGATCCCAGAGTCACTGCCAGTGACAACACAAACGTCACCACTGCTGCTACTTCCCCACAGTAGATGGAAGAAAGATCTCCACCCTTGCCTCAAACTCCTCCTGCATCCTCACAAAAGGATCAGGTTGTAAACACAGGGACCCCACATTATGAAGCTCTGGACCCACTCGGATCCATCTTCCTCAGTCCTGATCCCAAGGACATGTCTCTTTCAACACCATTATCTTCACCCCTCACATTACCACAATCCAGGCTACCTTTGTTGCATGCAGTTAATATAGCTCAGACACAAACCAGTTCCTCTCAATCACCTATCACTTAGAGTATACTCCCACAACTGACTAGGTCTGATGTCTATACCTCTGCTATCCCAGCAACAACTGAGGAGGTTACACTGCAGGAGTTACAAGTAACTCCTGTCAGTAGTTCAAGTGGAGCAGCCACTACAAATGTTGAACCCACTGGTTTACATTTGGACAGTGGTTACATTCATAAGACTCCCTTGAAGGCAATTTCTTCAATAGCACCACTGAGAACCACCAGTGAGTTTGTGATGCCCACTGGTAACCTCAAAAGGTTATCAAGTGCTGAAGAAAGAAGTTCCCAGTACCAAGAACAAGGGGCATCAATGAATGACTTTTGGGATTCAGTTTCTAAGTCACTCATTGGTACAACCACTGCTGGTGGGGATTCAGATGATCCCATTAACTTGGGTGATGATTCAAAATATCAGGAATTGACGGGCAGAGTTGAAAATCTTGAAACTTCAGTTACTGAAATAAATGTATGGTGCAACAGCTTTTAAAAGCTCAGAAAGCACAGTCCACTGCTGTTCCAGCTCAAGCACCTGCACAACCTGCACCTGCTGCAAATGAGCTATGGAATGTATTCCAACCACTGCTGGAAAAACAAAAACAGATGGCTGATCAGCAGCATGCAATACATGTACAAATGCTGACAAACATGGTGGAGTCAAGGTTTAAAGATACTCAGTCACACATCAAAGCTATCAAGGCTCACATCCAAAGTACCACTGGAAAAGTTCCTCCCACTGTCCTTTTCATGCATGAACCCTTTCCAGATAATGCCAAAAAGGGGGAGAAGATCAAGTGGAAGAAAAAGGGAATTGAAGATGGTATCTATATTGAACCTGAAAAAGATAGCCAAACCAAAGCTGCTGTATCAACACACACCACATCACTACACACCACCATAACCACTGCTCTACCATCATCATCATCTATGATCACATCACCACTGCCAAAACCAAACTCACCACCAAAAACAGCCATCCCATCATCTCCTCCTGCCAAAAAGCAGAAGACAGCAGATGTTACAACATCTGTTGTAATGACAACAGTGGTTGAAAGACCAGTTGTTTCAACAGCTGTTAGTCAGACACTTTCCACCAATCAAACCACTGCCATTTCAACCTCTGCTTAAAAGCAGAAGACACCTGCTGACACATCAATAGTTGTAATGACAACAGTGGTTGAAACACCAGTTGCTTCAACAGCTGTTAGTCAACTATGTACCACTGCTCTCACCATTCCTACATCACAGCCAACATTTCCTTCATCCATAAAGCTTTACACCAGAAAAAGGAAACCAATTTCGGCCGATGAGGACATACATGATCCTATTGCTGCAAAATATCCACTGGAACTAGAAGCTATAAAAAATGAGATGACAATTCTACACTGAGGATGATCCTTCAAACAGAAGATTTCCTTCACTCATAGGCTTCATAGTCCCAGAAGATATGGATGAATATCTCAAGCTCAAAGCAAGGCAGGCTAAGATAAGACCTAAGATTGAATGTGAAGGTCAAAGTGACGAAGCCATCTCTGAAAAATTGGAATTCTTGCTCACTAAGGTCAAGCAGATGGAAGACTATGCACAAGATCTAAGCAAAGAAAAGATAGATCAATGAAATAAAATGAGAAAAGAATATCTTGCATATATCATGAAAGAAAAATTGTATCCTGCTAAAGAAAAACAATTTGAAGAATGGCCAATAGTTGCTTTAAAGCATGAAGCAAACAGGATTGAAAGAATTAAAAATGATCCAAGAAAGAAGAAGACAGCTCCAAATTGGAATAAATACAAAAAGCTCATTGCTGAACTCACATCTGAGTATAAAAGAAAGAACCAAGAACTGGTGGATGCAAAGGTGGACACTGCCACTGCCATAGCAAAATGGACAAAGCAGCACACTGATGAGGCTTATGAAAGGCTTAAGAAAAGGAGGATAATAGTCTCAGACACTCCAATCAAGCCGGAGTACAAAAAGCTGGAACAACAGATTAATGCTCTTCAATCACTGGTCACATCAGTAGATAACCCTATCCTTGTGAAAAACCAAGAAAAAGGAAAACTGTTGACCAGTGAAGAAGTGAAAGAAAAGGAAGCTGAGTATTTCACCGAAGCCATCAAGAAAATGGATCTAAAAGAAGACAGATCAGCAAAGCTTCAAGACCTTGCCAAAAAGGTATTAACCAAACCTGCATCACCAAATAACTCAGCAGAAATATCAGACATTGAGCCAGATCAACAAAAGAGACAAGAGCAGATTGAAAAAGAGACTGCAAAAGATATAGCTGCAGGAAATGATGTCATCGAACTGTGTAGGATCGTATTTTGACCCGATTGAGTCGTTCAGAGGCGTTCAACTACGTTTCAGGTGCGGAATTACAAGAAATGTAGGTAGAAACAGCTGAATCTTCACTTAATCTACTGATTTTATTGATCTGACAATGATTACAGTTCGATCTTCACACCGGCAGCACTTCGGCGTGGAATACAACGTAATCCTCATAGTTTCGCTCAAGTGATCAGCTATATATAGGCCAGGAGGTTTCGCTCATATGGACATGTCCATATGAGCGGAACTATTCTTTAACCAAATAAGCGAAACTATATCCTAGGGCCATAAAAGCGAAACTAACTTTCTAACCACATATACTCTCCAGTTTTCTCGTAAAACGATCCCTAATCTATACAATACAATGTATGACTCGATCCAAGACGAAGTCGACAGATGTAGTGCACCAACAGACTCCCACTCAGATGTTGATGGAGTCGTCCATCGAGTCACGACAAAGCTGTGTCTTCACATCTTCAGTCGTGATCAGTCTCTTGGCTTTTCTCTCTTTATCTCCAGACTCCCCCTCTCGATTTGCTGGCATTCCTTTGTTCATCGGCAACATTTGATACAGGATCACTATCTGGATCTTCATGTTCTAAGATCAAAATCTGATTTAAGCTCTAACTACAAAGTCTTTAATTTTCAGGATTGATCTGCCTGGCTCATCAGGAGTCACAAACTTGGCTTTCTTCAAACAGTGTCCTCAGGTATCGTAGCCTGGCTCTTTGTTTTTAGATCCAAGATTGAAACCTGACTATTCCTGCACATTCTAAACCCAGAAATAAATTTTCTAAATTTAACAATTTGTAATGCACCAACTCCGACATAGTCAAATGACTCCCTCTCACAACATATTCACCAAAAACAACTTCCCTCAAACCACATCATACATAATGAACCATTTGTTGATTTAAAAAACATAATTTGACAGTTAAGCCATACTCCTTCTCACAACAATGTCGTCATGTTTAGCACTTGGAATTTTGAAAATCAGCTTTCCAACATCAGTTGTCGAAAATCTTTTTGACTTTTTCAAAAGTTTATGCTAAAACGCACACAAAATCTTTTTGGATTTTCTGAAAGAAAGTAAATGACATCACTTGTAAAAACAACAAAATGCAGAAATGAAATATTTACAGACAATAATTTTGTGAGTTTGTGCAAGAGGATCATATCAGTTTATAAGACATGTCACTAACACCGTTAAGCTTAATTACATTTTCAGTTCTAAACAATTTACCTAGATTGTCAGTATGTTTGTCCACTTAAATTTTCACACAAAATTCAACTGCTTCGAGATACGAATTAATGTTTTAAACACTTAAACTTATTCGTGTGTCCTACTTCTTGAATATACTCCCGTATCCAGATCCCAATATTCAGTCTTACAGGTGAGTATACCACAAATGATATCTGTTCAGGGATTTAATGCGAGGGCCGTGAGAGCTCAGGTCGATACTTCCGTATACGCAAAGAGATGACGGCTTCGATTTTTCGGTGTGTCCCCTTTAGAGGATCTTTTGATTACAACAGCAGCGACTATCAATTTTATTGTTTCATCAGCTTGCTGAGGGCGATGCTATGTTTCAAGCATTTATGGAAAGCATTATCCGGGGACTAGGTCAGTACTTCCATACAGCAGAAGTCCCGAGATAATACCCCAGATATCACTGAGCATACAGACCTAGTATCTCAGAATAAGGGACCTTTCAAACAAGATTTCAGGGGTTACCTATATATCCAAGAAGTTGTTAACCCACAGAACAAGCAAGTTTGAAATTTTTATGTTTATATCTCGTCACAATTTACTAAATGTGTAAAAACCTACTGGCATATCCTCAGTGAGATTGTTTATCACATTTTCTCATTACATTTCTTTAGCATGTTGTGACAGTCCACTGATGTACTATCATTTCCTCTTTTTCATACCAAAACTCATTTTTTATTTTATCATATTTTTGTATTTTTCAAATTTTTCTAATGTTTTTGGATTTTCTGAAAATATACTACTCCCCCTAAAATGCAAACACATTAAAGAAATTTTGAAAACACACTAAACTCTAGACCCACTAGAACACAAAGCAAACTGTACAAAACTTGACAACTGACATCGAATTGCATCAATTCGCCATCCACTATGCTTAAACAATCAAAACTCCCCCTTTCACAAACCATTTTCTCATTTAGATCTCAGAACACTTAAGTTTGTTTTAATCAAAATGATTTTTCCAGAAAATGAGTTTGTTTTTACCATTTGTAGATTACACATGAGTTAAAATCGGGGGTTATGGTTCATCATCTTGTTGACTTTTTATGATAGTAAATCAAGTACAACTTAATGTCCCTTATTTACCGATTTGCATTCAAGCAATCTTTGAGTAACCACTTGTAAGATCACAATCAATACCACTAGTAGGTATGACCAATCAAAAACCACTTGTAGGAATGAGTCATCTACATTAACCTCTTTACCACTTGTAAAATTATCCACAAAAATGCCGATTCCTGCTTCTCAATTACCAACCTGGAAGCTCCGGCGTAGTCATTTCACCTGTAAAATTTAAACATTTTCAAAATCTTTCATGCAAACTTTACAATCACTAGAATGATGCCGATTCCTGATCCACGATACAAACTTGGGATCTCCGGCGTAGTCCTAAGACTATTATGGGAAACATACTTCCATCCAAGTCTTCTCAGACTTGATGGCTTTCAATTCTTGAGCTGTAGGGTTGTAAGTTGCCTTTTTAGTAGCGTAAAAATCTTTAACCCCCTTAGCTTTCCCATTCAACATTTTCCCAAATATCTTTTTAACACTTCCATTAAAAGTTTTCTCGACATCAAACTTAATTTTCTCATTGTAAAATTGATTTGAGATGTCTACTTTACCAACTTTCTTTTTAACTTCTTCAAATTTCAGTGACGGAAACTCTTCATCATTCACTGAAATTTTCACCTCACCTTGTGGCTCCTCTGGCTTTGTGGAACCAGATTCATCGCCGATTTTCTCACTAACCTTTTTAACAACCCACATTTGGTTGTTCTCAGCTTTTTGTTTGATAACATTCTTTTTAGAACATTCACTGACCTCATAAGTTGAGTTTTCAAAAACTTTAAGTTTTTCGGTTGGCGGTTCAACATCAACAACCTTTTCTTTCCATTTCCTAGAAACTCCCTGCTTTGATTTGACACTTTTTGAACAATTCCATGCAATGTAACCAGCTTCATTGCATTTGTAACAGGTATGAGTTTCTTTTGGTTGCCACACTTCAGTTCCATTCTTTCTTTTATCAGCAAGAAACTCTTGATTTGACTGTCTCCAGAACGGTTTCTTCTGCTCATCTTCTGAGCTTCCACCTGACACAAATTCTGTTTTTATTTTAGAATTTTTCATATTTTTATGATTTTCTGGTGGAATAAAACCAAGACCTTTCTTTTTGTAGCTACGATTTTGGTTAGATTTCTTTTGAGAACCCGAACCAAAATTGTAACCCTTTTTCTTGTTTAGACGTTGTTGAACTCTTGAAGTGTATTTTTTAGGTTTTCCAGTAAGATTTAAGTCTTTTATTTCAGAAATATTAATTTCTGTTATTTTGAAAACCTTTTTGATCCTGTCAAAACGAACACTTCTTATTGGAAATTCTTTGTCATAATATAATTTGTCCGAATCATTTAAAGTGTATGCAACTTCAAATGTTTCATCATCCAAATTTGCCTTTGATAACAAAAATTCTTTACTATAAGACAGTTTGACCGACGATTTTGAACTGTTGACTGACGAATTTGACCTCCAGACTCTGAATTTGACTCATCCTCATCAGTATCCAACACCTGATCGACCACCTTTTTGATTAACTCAGACTCATGATCAGTGTCAGACGAGGTGAACGTGACATCAATGTTTTCTGGTAATTCATCAGTTGTGTCGGTTTTTAGCTTTATATTGACTGCTTTTTCAAGTTGCTCCTCGTTTGGTTTTCTAGGAGAATACCCTTCCCAAATCGGAGGCGGACACTTGTTATATCTAACAGTCGGCTTCTCGTCTTGAAAAGCTTCCATACCTGCAACAGTTGGGTAAATACGGTCAATGAGATAATCAGAACTAGAATAACTTTGCAATAAACGTCTAATTCTCTCATTCTCGATCTTCTCAGTCTCCAACTCTTGCTTCCATTTAGCACTTTCTTCGATGTAAAAATTGATTGCTTTTTGCTTTGTCATCATGACTGCATTCATCATCGTTAGTGCTTGTTCTCTTTCTGAGTTTGTCTTTTGGCGGCCAGTTACTGTTTTGTTCAAGACATCATAGGATTCTTTCACATAGTTGAGGTTAAACAGTAACTGCTCCTTCTTCTTTTCATACTCAGCAATTATCTCATCTTTTGCTGCACATCCCTTGCAAGCTTCCAAACACTTCTCACAAGGCTTTATAACTTCAACAATCTTTTCAACTTCGATTGTTTTCACTATATCAACCACCTTTTCTGTCTCTATCACCTTCTCAGCTTCAGACATCTTTTCTTCTTCTTTCACTTGTTCATTTTCAACATTCTTCTCAGCAACACTTTCAACACTCTTGTTCTGAACAACATCTTCAGATTTCATTTGTTGTTGTTCTTTAGCAGCTCGTTTTTCTTTCAGTTTCTCCATGCGATCTGCAAAATAGAAATGAAAACTTTCAAGAGAAAGATGAGTTTTAGCAATATTGATATGTTTTTCTTCCTCATCATCACTGCTACTATCAACTGGTGATTGATCAAACTGTACAGATTTTTCAGAATCAGCATCTGATACACCAGAATCAGACGGTGTTTGATCAAATACAACTTCCTTTTCTAAGCTAACATCATTCTGTACCCTCTCATCAGCATTCTGAGAACTCTGAGAACTTTCATCAAAACTTTCTAAACTTTCATCAGACGTAACAGACTGTTCTTCCACACTTTCTACAGTCACACCAACAGACTTCATCCAGGTGGTAAACATGTCTGGTTCTCTGACAATCTTTGCAATGAAAGCTTTGAATTCTCCCTTTTCATCAACAAACATATCCCAGCTGAAGCCTTCAGGTAGTTGTTCATCATGTTGATCAACTAAACAGACTTTGCTATCAGGAGATATGTAGTTGCTCCAGTTGAAGTCCACCAAACATGCTCTCTTAGAATCTTCAATCTTCCTACCATGAGCCGTATGTGAGTCTTGTGATTGACCAACCTGCTGATAAATGGCTTTCCGGAAGTAATCATCTTTTCCGAACGGATTCTGAGCTCCACTAGCTTCTCTACCCTTGCACTCTCGTTTGAAATGGCCTTTCTCCCTGCATCGAAAACAAGTAACTTTAGATTTATCAAAACCTAAAGTAGATACATGAGCATCAAGAAAGTCATTTCTCCCGGTAATTGTTTTGAACTTTTCAGCACGTCTGAGTACACTTGCAAGACACCATTTGATATCCATCAGTTCCATCTCTTCGGCGTCTATTTGGTCGTAATCTTCTTTGGTGAGCATGGGATTTCCGATCCGACCAGCAACAAGACCTTCATATGAAAGCAGCACAGAACCAAGTAGAGCCATGTGGTCTTTCGCAGTTTCCTCAGAAAAACTTTGACCTTCTGGAAGATTTAGAGCTATGTTACACTGAATCACATAACCATTTCCTGTCTTTGTACTTTGAGACTGAAAGCTTGTGTTTGATTCTTTAGGATTGACACTTGGAAATGATGAGAATCCACTGCTTTTGGTTGAACTCGGATCTGCCTTTTCTGATGAATCTCCAGCACTGAATGCAGTTTGGATTTTCGGACTTTTCTCAGATTCTGGAACCGGAACACTACCTTTGTAATACATCATTACATCCTGTTGACCACTCGGACTGTTCATCCTGGCGATCTTCTGCTGTTCCAGATCCTGACTCTAAATCTTTTCGATGAACTGAGAAATCGTTAACCCATCATAAACACCCGTGTTTTTCAGAATCATCAAGTATGTTCCCCATTCTTTCTATGGTAGTGCATCAGCAAGCTTGTCTACCCACTCTTCACGATCTTTTTCAATACTTAACATCGACATTGATGTTGGACCGTTGTTTTGACCCGAAAAGTCATCCGAGACAGTTCATCATCACATATAAAGGCGGAATCAGTATATATGACATTACAACAGCTTGTCCTTTCAATTCCACTGATTTTATAGCTTTCTAAGTTAATTTTGACAGAGTTTCGCTCCAGAGCACACACATCCGTTTCTTAGATCCGCTCAAATGAACATCCTATTTATAGGCAACTCTGGTTCGCTCATATGGACAACCATATGAGCGGACCTACATCACTGCACTATAAGCGAACCAACTAAGTACCTATGAGCGGACCTATATACTACTTTGACATATAAGCGAACCTACATCTAACAATACACATTTTGACATTTTTGACCCTGTGTTGATCTATCTTGACCTAAGACTTCATGCAGACGTAGTCAACAGACATTCCATGCATTAACAGACTCCCCCTTGGATGTTGACGTAGCCTTTATCAGTCTTCAGATCCAGAGTCTTTGGTCTTGGTCTTTTCTCCAACTCTGTCTTCTCCTCGTAAACATTCTTCACAGGTTCCAGTATTAACACCTGGCTCTGACTTCCATCTTCCCTTTAGCAGTTGATCCAGACTCCCCCTTTCACAGACTCCCTCTCTCAGTATGCTGGGATCCGAGGTATCTGATTCAAACTTTGACAATTTGCCTCCGTTGGGAACAATGAAGTCTCCAAACCTGTTACTCAACCAATAACATTACGATCTATCTTTTCTAACAATAAAACACAAATTCAATCAGCTCTAGAAATCCACTCAAGTATTCAAGTTCAAATTAATGACCCTGATCACTTGATTAATCTACCAAGTTCAATTTAATGACCCTGGTTGATCTATTGACGAATCAAACTGATTTAGTAAAAACATTTTCAACCTTTTCTGAAAATAACAAGTATCAAGTTAATGAACTTGTTTTTGACTTTGAAAACAATCAAACTTCCAACAATGTAAGCTCTCCTCATGCTTCAGCTCAGAATCTCCTGCATCTGCTTCATCTTTCTAGAATCCGCCAATCAACTTTCCACTCTGGTTTGTCTAAAATAAAGCAGAAATTGAATCTTTTTGGATTTTAAGTGATCTAAACTAAGAAATGAAATAACAGAAAAATTTAAATTGCAGAAAGTAAACTATTTACAAGTTTATTTTTGGCGAGCGTGTCAGGGAATCATATCAGCTTTTCAGATAAATTACAAGTACCGTTAAGCTACATTTCATACTCAGACTTAAACAATTCACCTCGATTGTCGATATACTGATCCATCTTAAATTCTCACACAAACTTCAATCTATTCAGGATACGGTTTAAGTGTCTTAAGAACTTAGATCAATTCATGTGTCCCACCTCTTGAATATACTCCCGTATCCAGAATCCCAGATATTCAGTCTTACAGGTGAGTAGACCACAGATGATATCTGTAAGGGGTTAGGTGCGAAACCGTGAGAGCTCAGGTCAGAACTTCCGTTCAGCAGAGAGATGACGGCTCGACTTTTGGTGTGTCCCCTTTAGAGGATCTTTTAGCATTACAACAGCAGCGACTATCAATTTTATTGTTTCATCAGCTTGCTGAGGGCGATGCTATGTTTCAAGCATTTTACAGAAAGTATTATTCGGGGACTAGGTCAGTACTTCCATACAGCAGAAGTCCCGGAATAATACCCCAGATATCACTGAGCATAAAGACCTAGTATCTCAGAATATGGGACCTTTCAAACGAGATTTCAGGGGTTACCTATATATCCAAGTAGTGTTCCCCACGAATTTCACAAGTTTGAAATTTTAGGTTTATATCCCGAATAAATTTACTAAATGTACGAAAACCTATCGACACATCCTTAGTGAGACTGTTTAACTCATTTCAACTTTCCAAATCTTTAGCATACCGTAATTGTCTAGCTGATGTACTATCATTTTCCCTATATACACAAGCTCTTTTTCAATTTTGTCATGTTTTTGTATTTTTGCATTTTTTACCGTTTTTGTATTTTCTGAAAATAAACTATGTACAACTATCTATCTCCCCCTAAATACCAAAACACGTAAAAAAAAACGACAAACCATTGCAGATTGTTTCTCGTCTTCATCCGCAACAGTACTCTCATCAACGCACACAACCCCATCCGACACCGAAAGCAATTTCATACCATTAAGTTTTAACAAATATTGAAACCGATTTTTATCAAAAGCTTTGGTATGCAAAACAGCTTTTTGTTCGTCAGTGTGGATTTTTGTTGGATCTGAGTTTCTTTTTGATTGTATTTTGTGTTTGAAGTTAAGATGAAAATGGATGAGTTGTGCAGCGGAATTAAAATGAAAACAAACTTTGCATACAATCAAATGAGAGTAATACTTTGATCAAACATCTTTTACACAATGAACCGAATGATTGAATTTAATTTCAACAACGATTACAAAGATAGATGTATGAATGCAAACTCCCCCTCAGCCCGAGCTCAGTAGTTTGTTCGTGCAAAGAAGACGAATGATGTGAAGAGCTGATAGAACAGTACAAAGTACTGAACTATTTATAGGCACTTGCAAACTACTGAGCATCTTTGCTGACGTCACCATGAAAGTGACATCTAACCTCCTAACAAACTCTAACCCCTGATCTATACAGACACTGCTTGTGTTAACTACTGCTAATACATTCTATTACAAAACAGACTTTCGAACAACTGCTGCAACCTTCTACTGCTGTGAACCCAGCAGCACTTGTCCGGATCAGCAGTGCTTGACTCAAGGCAGTAGATTGAATCAGCAGGACTTTAGTCTTCCATCAGATCTTTAGTTGAGCAGCAGTTATGAGTCAGTAGTTTGGTAAGATCAGCAGATAGGAGGTCATCAGTAGTTGTAATCACTTTCAAGGGAAGAGATTTGTGTATCAGCATCTGCTTATTCATAATCCACTGTTCTGATCCAGTTTTGGCTTTAATTATCTGTTCCTCTGATAGGGTTCAATCCCAACAATCTCCCCCTGGAACAGATAATGCCAAAACCCTTCATTATTTGTGGATACTTTATTGCCTCATTAACAGCTCCCTTATCTGACCTTTAAATTGTAATTCAAAGTCAAGGGCATCTGTATCTTCATCATCCCTGCTAAGTGGAAGATCAAGGAGATCCTGCAAATCTTCAAGACTCAGGCCAAGTGCTTGTTCCCTTGATATTTTCTCCACTACTCCACCAGGCCTGAGCAAAGTCAATACGCAGGTCTGTTTGTCAGTTGCCCACTTTTGTATTTTTTAGCCTGATGGGTTTCTTGGGAGATGTTTATTTGCTGAAGTATTTGGTGAGGCTGGCCGGTTCATCACTGGCTGAGCAGTGGTAGCAGAGTTCTCCTGTTCAAGTTCTTCTTTTAACGTTCTTAACAAGCCTTCTTTTAAGACAGCATTTCCAGCAAGAATTTCTTGAACAGTTTCAGCTCCAAACTGGCTTTGTGTCCTTCTTTTGTAGATGGCAGTACCAGCTGGAGCAGTGGCTCTCCTGGTTTGCAGCTTTGATGGTCCTTTTGAAACCGCTGCTTCAGGGTAGTCAGGTTTTTGAGGAATTTTTGGATCTTTCTTCCTTAATTCCTCCAACCTTTTGTAGGTTGACCTGACCAGATCTTCTTTCCATCTAGCAACTTGTCTTTTGGTACCAAATTCAGCAACAACCAATTCTTCTTTCATTATTTTTAGTTCCAACTGCTTTTCAGATACATTCTTTTTGAACTTTGCCTAATCAGGAGGAGTGTGAGTGACTTTCCTTTTTATCATAACTTGAATTCTGGCTGATTCAGCTTCAAGCTCTGGAACAGTCCACTCTTTGTACATGTGTCTCTCTCCTTTGTATTTCTTGTAGAACATAATGCTTTCAATGTAGTCTTTCTTCAGAGTTTCAGCTGCTCTTTTTGAAATTTGTTGACTGACATTTTTAGCAAAACGTTCTAGGGAACTGACTTGTGTGAGCAGATATTGGTAGTATCGTGATACTTCTTTGTCAGATTTCCCTTGTGTGTTTCTTTTCGAGATATCCTCTGCTTGCTTGGCCTTTATCTTCAAATATTCTTCAATGTTTTTGGGCCAGGGATATCCTTTGATTGAAGGCAAACTCCTTTTGGCAGGGTCATCCTCAGTATAGAAGGATTTTATCTCTTCTCTGACAGCTTCTAATTCAAGAGGGAATTGAACACCTGCAGGAGGTAAGGGTTTGTGCATTGGAACAGAAGAAAGTGGAACTGGTTTTGGTATATTGACAAGAGCTGAAGGTTTTGAAGATGGTTGGGATGGTGCAGTGACATCATCTTTAGGAATTATCCTTCTTCTCTTTATTTGAGGAGGGACTGATGATGTTTTGGATGGAAAGGTGGTTGTAGTGGCAGTGGTTTGTGATAGACCAACAGCTGTTGGAACAACTGGTGTTCCAACCACTGTTGTCTTTACAGCAGAAGTTATAACAACTGCTGTCTTCCGCCTTTTGACAGGAGGTGATTGTGATTTTGGTGGTGATGGTGGTAAAACATTGGATGTAGTGTGTGTTGAAGTGGTGTGTGTTGAAGTGGGAGCAGATGTTGAAACTACTGAAGTACCAACAGCAGCTGATACACCAGGAGTTTCAACAGCTGTTTTAGGTGGTGGTTTTTTAGCAGACTTTGAACGTCTGACCGGAATGGCTTTGGGTAGCCTTACTTTTCTAGTAGGCTTCTTCTTTTCATCAAAGAGATTTTCATCATCTCTTGACCCTGAAGTACCCTGATCCGGATAATCCACCTTGGCTTTCTTTTTGGCCTCTTTATCCCTTTTTACACATGCAAGTGCTTCTGCAAGTGCATTTGTAGTCACATCAAGTTTCTTACTCCCATCTGGCAAAGGAATCTGTTTGGTAATATTGGAATTTTCTGGTGCGAGGTAAAGACCATCTGTTATTCCTTTCCTTCTCCATTCCTGAATTTTCTCCCCCTTTTTGGCATTATCTTCGGGGAGTTGATCAATGAAAAATACTGGTGGAGGAGCAGTGCCAGTGGAGTGCAGGATCTGAGTTTTGAGAGCCTTTAGATCAGCCTGAGTGTCTCTGTACCTAGACTCCATAGCATTTCTTAATTGTTGAACATGTTTTTCATGTTGCTGATCTGCTATCTGTGCTTGACGATGGAGAAGAGGTTGAAATAGATTCCAGAGCTCATTTGTAGCAGGTGCCTATTGTAGAGCAGGTGCTTGAGGTGGAACAGCAGTGGATTGTACCTTTTGTACTTGTAACAACTGTTGTAGCATTTCTTTGAGTTCCGCAACAGAGTTATCAAGTTTTTCAACACGAGCCGTCAATTTCTTGTACTTTAAACCATCACCCAATTTAATGGGATCATCTGATTTCCCACTATCAGTGGTTTTATCAGAGGTAGAAGTAGGGAGTTTACTCCAAACATTAACCACTGATGCCCCTTTTTCTTGGTACTGGGGTCTTCTTCCTTCAACACTTGACAACCTTTTGATGTTGCCAGTAGGATAAATAAATCCGCTGGTGGTTGACAGAGGTGCTATAAAAGGAATTGCCTCCAAGGAAGTCTTATTTATGTAACCACTGTCCAACTGTAAACCTGTAGGTTCAACAGTTGTAGTGGCTGCTTCACTTGGATTACCACAAAGAGTTGCTTGTAACTCAATGGGTGTAACATCCTCAGGTTGTGTTGGTGGGTTAGCAAAGAATGATACAGCAGGCTCAGTCATTTGTGGAGGTAAATTCTCATTGACAGGTGATTGAGAAGGACTGAGTAATGCCTGGTTCAAGTCAATTGCATCCAACAGTAATTGTGTTTTTGGTGGAATTGAGGATGTGATGGTAGGTGTAGAAAGCGGATTTGCTCCGGGCATTGAGCTGTGGATGATGGAAACAAGTGTATCCAGAGCATCATGATGTGGTGGCCCTTTGTGTACAACCTGTCCTTTTTGTGAAGAAGAAGGAGGAGTTATGGTTATGGGTTGAGATATTTGTACCATCTGCTGTGAGGAAGTAGCAGCAGTGGCTTCTTGTGACTCTTGTGTTGTCACAGGCATTAACTCTGGTATCTCATCCTCCAGAGTTGCCATTTTGATTGGTTTGGGGGGTTTTTGATTTTTCTTTTTGTAGGGCTTTTTGGGTTCTGTAGGTGTGGGTTTCAAAACAGTTGGTCTGCTGCTTTGATCACCTAGAGCAGTAGGCTCAGCAGCAGATACCTGAGGAGCAGTGGTTGCTGCTAAATTCTGCTCAGGTACTCCTGCTTGTGTTTTGCAAGGTGCTAACATTCGTGAAAAAGTTTCAGACGTTAGGCAGTTTATTGCAGTTATTTCACCTTGGTTTATTAAAGCTAAATCATCCTTACTGAATTTCTTTTGAAAATAATAACTTAAAAACCTTGGAAATAGTAAGAATGATTTGCTTTCAACATTATTTACCAAATCTTTAAAGATTTCCCGAGAATAATTATAATTTTCTTCTTGAAGAATTGCATATCCCAGATTTTAAATCTTTATAGGGATCTCATTAAAAGAAGTGGTTTTGTTTGACACACATAGGGGGAGGGTATGAAATAGAAATCTTGGTGCAGGAGGAAAATAACCTTTTTCTAAGGTTAGTTTGTTCATCATTGTTGCTTCATACCCTCGTTCAATGAAGTCAATATGCAACTCGTTTTTAGTGAAGGAAGTTTTACCTGCCTGGTCATCGAGTTGAAAGACTTCGGAGATGGATTGTGGTGTAATGTGAACAGCTTTACCCTTTATGGAAGATTGGATTGCAGTTGCAATGTCTCCTTGTTTTTCAAGGGTTGCATTCTTCCAAAATTCCCTTTGGGTCGCCAAGTAGATGGGTGCATCGGCGGTGAGCAAAGTTTTGTACTTTGATTTTACCATGATGGTGATAATGGAATCGAAAACATCTGTGGTTCCTGGTTTTGTGAGAAGACCCAGGAGATTGTGAGATTTTTTGAATGGAATTTCAGTGGAAGTTGCCTTTTGAGAGGCTGTTTTCGATGATTTTGATGTGGGTTTTGTAGAGAGCTTCGATTTTGTCATTTTTGAAACGAAACGATCGAAGAAATTTGTGAGAAATGAGAAAAAAAAACTGCTTTGAGAAGAGAATTTTTACGAATTTAATTCGACAGTAAAACCCTGTTTTGATGGTGAGTGGGGATGTTATAGGAAAGAGAATGAATGCTGACGTGGCAGCCGTTACAAAAGGTCTGACTGCTATGTACTGCCCACGTGACGACCACTGGTGAAAATGAAGGACAGTACTTTTGGTGAAAGCAACTGATGAAAGCAGTGGAAAGGGGGCAGTGGATGATTTTCACTATCAGTGGATAGTATATCAGTGGATAAGACACTGCTTTTGAACAACAGTGGTTATCAATGAATGAGAGAACAGAGGTTGCCTTCCAGCAGTGGCAGACTTTTTGAAGTAGAGCAGACTTTTGAACAATCAGTGGTTATGGCAGACTTTTAAGGATTTTAATGAAATTTTCATTTTTAAGCTATTTTTAAGGATGGATTTTTCATTTTCTGAAAACATTTTGTTGCTTTTATTCATAGAAAAACAAGATGTTGCTTATTATTCCATGTTTAGCATCCCAATCCTAGAGACCAAGCTTTCAAAAGTGACTGTATCAAGTGCTTTTGTGAGCACATCTGCCAGCTGGTCTTTAGTTGGGACATGATGCAGAGAAATCAAACCTTTTTCATAGCAATCCCTCACAAAGTGATGTCTGATGTCGATGTGCTTTGTGGTAGAATGAGAAACTGGATTTTTGATGATATTTTCTGCTGCCTGACTGTCCAACATGAGTGGTGTCTTTAAGGCAGTGATACCAAAATCCAATAACTGATTTTGAAGCCACAGGAGTTGGGCTGTACAGCTTGCAGCAGCAATGTATTCAGCCTCAGCAGTGGATGTTGAAACTACTGCTTGCTTTTTGCTTTGCCAAGAGACTAAGCAATCACCTAGAAACTGGCACCCTCCTGAAGTGGACTTCCTTGTGGTGTGACATCCAGCAAAGTTACTGTCTGAAAAACCTGAAAGCTTGATATTCCCATTAGCTGGATACCAGATACCAAGTGTGGGAGCACCTTTTATGTATCTGAGAATCCTTTTTACAGCAATGAGATTTGATTTTCTGGGAGCTGATTGACTTCTTGCACAGACACATGTTGCAAACATGATGTCTGGTCTAGATGCAGTTAGATACAATAAAGACCCAATCATGCTTCTATAGAGTTTTTGGTCAATCAGCTCATCCTTTTCATCAGACATGACAAGCTTATTTGTGGCCATGGGTGTGCTGCATGGTTTACAATCATTCATGTCAAATTTGGTTAAAAGTTCTTTAGCATATTTGCTTTGATGAATGAAAGTTCCATTTTGCAATTGCTGTACTTAGAGACCAAGAAAGCATTGCAGCTCACCCATTGCACTCATTTCAAACTCAGCTGTCATGAGTTCTCTAAACTCTTCACACATTTTGGTACATGTGCTTCCAAAAATAATATCATCCACATAAATTTGGACAATCATTAAATCTTTCCCTCTCCATTTAAGAAACAGTGTTTTATCAATGGTACCTCTTTTGAAACCATTTGAGAGTAGAAAGTTGGAAATAGTTTCATACCAGGCTCTAGGTGCTTGTTTCAGGCCATACAAGGCTTTGTTTAGCCTGTAGACATGATCAGGATAAAATGGATCCTCAAAGCCTGGAGCTTGACATACATATACCTCTTCTTGCAATGTACCATAGAGGAAAGCACTTTTGATATCCATTTGAAACACCTTCATGTTGTGGTTGACAGCAAAGGCCAGGAACAGTCTGATAGCTTCCAATCTTGCAACAGGGGCGAATGTTTCATCATAATCAATCCCCTCTTCCTGTCTGTAACCTTGAACCACAAGCCTGGCTTTGTTCTTGACAACAATGCCCCTTTCATCTATTTTGTTCTTGAAGACCCACTTTGTGCCAATGGGACTAACCTCTTTTGGCAGTGGTACAAGCTCCCATACTTGTTGTCTCTTAAATTGTTGGAGCTCCTCTTGCATGGCTTCTACCCAGCTATTGTCTTTTAGTGCCTCTTGGTACTTGATTGGCTGATGGAGTGATAGAAAACCAGCAAAAAGACAAATGTTTTGGGTTTGGCTTCTTGTGAGCACCCCTTCATTGATGTTGCCAATGATTTGATCAGGTGGATGAGATCTCAAGAAGATTAAATCTTCTTGGTATGGTATGATGGCATTTGTTGGTGAAGGCTGCAAATGTGTATCATCTGAGCTAACCACTGCTGGTGACTTTGATGACCCAGCAGTGGCTTCAAAAGGTGGTGGAATGGGTGGTAATGGAGTGGACCACTGCTGACTGTTATCCACTGTTTGAGGACTTTTGTCAGCAATGTTTGAGGATGTGGAAGCAGTGGGAAATGGGCTACTTTGGTCAACAACTGTTGATGTAGCAGTGGTTGAGCTTTCACAGATGTTTTGAACAACTGATGCTTTCCCTTTTGTGGCAGACCTTTGAGGGATGATGACTTCATACCCATAGTCTGGTGTTGTATCCTCTGATGGACCTGTACTATTAGTCTTGACAGCAGTATTTTCAAAAGTGAATTTTTCAAGATCAAACAGTTCAGCAGGATTTGCTGGGATTTTCATTGATGAAAGTTCATTGAACTTTACATCCAAAGTCTCCTCCACTACCTTGGTCCGTGCATTGAACACTTTGTAGGCCTTGGCAGTGGTTGAGTATCCCAGAAAATAACCACAATCTATTTTGGCTGCAAATTTTGAAATGGAATCTTTTAAGTTCAAAATAAAGCATGGGCAGCCAAACACTTTGAAGTATGAGATCAGTGGTTTGATTTTATACAGAATTTCATAGGCAGTCTTTTTGTGCCTGGGGTTTATTAAAACTCTGTTCTGGACATAGCAAGCAGTGTTTACTGCCTCTGCCCAGAAAGTTAATGGAAAACCTGAATCTGCAAGCATGGTTCTAGCAGCCTCAATCAAAGTTCTGTTCTTTCTTTCAACAACCCCATTTTGCTCTGGTGTTCTAGGGATGTTGTACTGCCTTACAATCCCTTTCTTCACACAGAAGGCATCCAACTCCCTATTTTTAAATTCTGTGCCATTGTCACTCCTAAAGCTTTTCACTGGAAGGTCAAATTGCTTTTCAACCTGTGTCACAAAGTCTTGCAAAATGCCTGCAGTTTCATCTTTAGAGTGCAAAAAGAAAGTCCATGTAAGCCTAGAAAAGTCATCAACTATTACCAAACAATATTTTTTCTTTTTAAGGCTCATGACTTGAACTGGGCCAAACAAATCCATGTGTAGCATTTGCAAACACTGGGTTGTTTTGGACTCTTCAATGGACTTGTGGGAACTTTTATGATGTTTTCCTTTTAAACAGGAAATGCAATGTTCAGGACATGAAAACACTTTTTGTGGCAGGCCTCTCACCAAACCATTTTTTGAAATTTCTGTTATTGTCTTAAGATTTGTGTGCCCCAGTCTTTTGTGCCAAAGTTCTGTCTCTTTGTTAGAGGCAGCTGAGAACAGACAGGCATCAGCTCTGGGACACTCTTTTGACATGTCAACAACATAAACATTGCCACTTCTTTGAGCAACAAGTTTAGTTTGACCATTTTTGATTATTGCTTCAATCTTTTTGACCATTTCTGGTCCAACAATCCTACAACAATCTTTTGTGAAGAATGACCCAAACCCTTTGTCACTCATTTGGGATACACTCAGAAGGTTGAATTTTAGATTGTCTATTAGATTGACATTTTCAAATTTTACTGTGCCAGATTGCACTGTTCCAGACCCCAAAACCTTTCCTTTACTATTATTTCCAAAGGATATATCACCCCCACCATGGATTTTAAAGTCTTTGAGGAGGGCTTTACATCCTGTCATGTGCCTGGAGCCTCCACTATCTACATACCAAAGACTATCAAAGCATGCAGAAGCTCCCTGCACATGAAGTAAAAGGATTAGTTCATTAAGGACTCCAAAGCCAACAAGGCTTTGGATGGAGTCTCAACAGTGTCTGGTATGGATGCAGTGTGATGGACAGTGGTTAAGTCAGGGGTTTGGACAGTTTTAGTACTGTTCCTTGCTAACCACTGTTGAGGGTCTTGCCCAATCACCTGTTGGTAACCGAAAGGATGCCTATTCACTCTGGGTTTAGAGGGATTTTTGTAGACCTCATAAACGTGTGGAATCCTTTGGTAAGACTGTTTTTCCTTGCCTTTTCTGAATTGATTGGCAGGAGGTGCATCAGTAACCTGAACATCTCTTTTAACAGATGTTTGGTTCAGCTATTTTGTGACAGTTGTTTGAACTGGCACAAACAGTGGTTGTTTCTTTGTGAACTTGACAGATGATGATGATGCTGATGAACTCAAGGATGTTTTAGTCATGTATTCATTCTTCTTTTCATTGAAGTTTTTGAGATACACACATGCCTGAGTTTTATGGTTTGTTTTACCACAAACACTGCAACTTTCAGCTGAAGTAGTGACACTTGTTTTGGTTAAATCATAAGCTTTTAAGTGGAAACAATCCTTTGTTAGATGGTTCCTCTTCTCACAGAATTCACAAAACAAGTTATCAACTTTTTCTTTCTTCTTCCTCTTTTCAGACTCCTTTGCAGTAGAGGTTTTAACCACTGCTGGGATGTCCTTGAGAGGAATGACTTTAGCTTTTGGAGCTTTAACACCATCAGTTGATGTAAAGTCCATTGGCTTGAAATTTTCAAGAATATCACACTCATCAGACCATCTTGGTTTAAATTGATGATTTTCAATCTCCTCAAAAGCAGAGGGGCCCATTGGTCTGTCAAGTGTGATTTTGTTACCAAGTTTGTCAGTGATTTTCACTTCTTGGCCATTCTTGTTTGTGGGGATGTACTCAGTAGTTACATCAGTAGTTGAAACAGATTTTCCAAAAGCAGTGTTTTCATCATCATGTTTTCTATAACCAACCCCAAATTTCACATTGCTTTTTATCTGTTTCTCAAGCATAACCTCATACCCTTTGCATGATTCCACCCATTTCTCACATGTGATCTGGGTGGACTCTAACTCCTTTTTGCAAACTTGGTATTTTTCTACCATAGTTTGGAGTTGGGTTTTGGTTATGCTTTGCTCTTCTTTCATGCTGCTAATCTCTTTCTCTTTTTCAGCCAATTTGTTTTTAAGTTCTTTTAAAGATCTTTCAAATTTGACTTCATCAGTTAAGATTTTGTTCCTAAGGTTTTCATTCACCTCTTTGATGTTAGCAAAAGCAATAATGCAATTGTCAGAACATAGTTTTTCTAGAACTTGAGGTGATACCTTGGCAACAGCCATCATTGCACAATCACACTGAGTATTCTCTTCATCACCAGCTCTCTCTTCTTCTTCACCTGCCTTTTCCTCTTTCTTATCTTCTTCAGACCATAGATCTGTCAGTGGTTCAATCAGGGTACCTGAACTTTCTTCCAACAGTACTTCATCAGCCACAGCAGTAACCACTGCTTCAATCACCTCATCCACTGTTTCAGAGACCAGCTGTTTCTCTTCAGATTCAACACCCTCCTGTATTGACTCTAATGCCATCAAGCAAAATTCATCATGAGAAGAAACATTAGAAGCATAGAGTGCAAAGTTTTCATCACTGAGGTCTTCAGGCATACTGCTCCAGTCAACAAACTCTTGACTAAAGAAACTTTGTTGATCTGGTTGTGTTGCTACTGGAGCAGTGGTTTGTGGTGCAGGTTGCACTTGTGCCTGGGGAACAGGGGTTTGAACATATTGAATCTGTGGAGCAGCTGTTTGGACATAATGCACTGGCACAGGAGCAACAGCATAGTGAGCAGTGTTCACATGTGCTGCTGGGGCATATTGGGCATAGTGCACAGTGTTTTGATTTTGAGGTCTAGGATTTGAACTAGGGTGAGTAATTATGGGACCAGTTGTTTGACTCCTACACTCTCTAGCAAAATGCCCTAACCTGTTACACTTATAGCACTTGATTTTCGATTTATCCAACCCAACCCTTAGATTCCCATGCAACCCTGGGAATTTTCGCCCTGTTCTTTTATAAAACTTGCTAGTTCTAACACTTAGCAAGGCCAGTTGATGCAAGATGTCCATTTCTTCAAGATCAGTGGGGTCAAAATGCTGTAAATCATTTAGTTCAAAGCTTAAAGTGTCTGACATCTGGTTTTCATTTGCAGTGAATGCATAACCTGTAGAGTGAGGATCAGGGTTGTTAAAATTTGCACCAGCAGTTATGTCAATGAAGTGATCATAACCCTGATCCTTACCACTACCACCAGTTTCTTCCTGACCCAGAAGAGCAGTGTTACCGAATGAGTAATCATCAACGGTTTTCCCTGACTCTTGTAACTTCCTTTTCTGGTTCAACTCCCTTTCGTAGGTCAGGAGTCGACCATGGAGTTGGGTCAAGGTCAGATCCTTGAACTCAGGTGAATTTCGGGTGACAAACGCTATTGTGTCCCATTTATCTGGCAGTGACCTGAGGAACCTGCTGTTTTGAGTTGAGTTTGTAAAAGTAGTTTTAACAAGCCTCAGTTCACTGATGAGACAACTGAACCGCTCAAATTGTTGCGTCAGTGATTCACCTTTAACATGACAAAATGTTTCATACTGTTGGTTCAGGATTTCCCTATTGTTTTCTATAACCTCTTCGGTACCTCCAAACTGTTCCTTAAGTGCGTCCCACAACTCTTTGGCATTGTCACAATGTAACAATCCAGCATATATTTCGTTGGGCAGCGCTGATGCTATGATACTAAATGCTTTAGCATCTAGTTCAAACTTTTGATAATCCGTTTCAGTATAATTTTCAACAGGTTTTGGAACTTGTTTTTTAGCATCTTCAGCGCTTGGCACTGTAGGAACATGAGGACCAAAGATAACAGACTTCCAACAACCTGTGCTTTGTTGAGCGAGGATGTGACCCATCCTCCTCTGCCAGATGTTGTACTCATTTCTTTTTAGCATAGGTGGTTTAAAGAGAGAACCAATGTTTTTATCGTCCTGAGATTGTGATGTCATTCTTGTTGTTTTACAGGTACTGAGAAATCAACTTTAGTGGTGATTTATCCTTACTCTGTTTTTCAACGACGAACAAACTATCAGTATCAACTGTTTTGAGCTGAACTTTTTACGTCAAAATGATTGTTAAATCAAATTTGACTGTCCAAGCTCTGATACCAATTGTTGGATCTGAGTTTCTTTTTGATTGTATTTTGTGTTTGAAGTTAAGATGAAAATGGATGAGTTGTGCAGCGGAATTAAAATGAAAACAAACTTTGCATACAATCAAATGAGAGTAATACTTTGATCAAACATCTTTTACACAATGAACCGAATGATTGAATTTAATTTCAACAACGATTACAAAGATAGATGTATGAATGCAAACTCCCCCTCAGCCCGAGCCCAGTAGTTTGTTCGTGCAAAGAAGACAAATGATGTGAAGAGCTGATAGAACAGTACAAAGTACTGAACTATTTATAGGCACTTGCAAACTACTGAGCATCTTTGTTGACGTCACCATAAAAGTGACATCTAACCTCCTAACAAACTCTAACCCCTGATCTATACAGACACTGCTTGTGTTAACTACTGCTAATACATTCTATTACAAAACAGACTTTAGAACAACTGCTGCAACCTTCTACTGCTGTGAACCCAGCAGCACTTGTCCGGATCAGCAGTGCTTGACTCAAGGCAGTAGATTGAATCAGCAGGACTTTAGTCTTCCATCAGATCTTTAGTTGAGCAGCAGTTATGAGTCAGTAGTTTGGTAAGATCAGCAGATAGGAGGTCATCAGTAGTTGTAATCACTTTCAAGGGGAGAGATTTGTGTATCAGCATCTGCTTATTCATAATCCACTGTTCAGATCCAGTTTTGGCTTTAATTATCTGTTCCTCTGATAGGGTTCAATCCCAACAATTTTCTCAATTCGTATCAACTTTTTCTCGAAGCAATCGCGAATAAAGTGATGACGAATCTCTATATGTTTAGTTTTAGCGTGATGTACTGGATTTTTAGTTATATTTATTGCGGCCTCATTATCAACAAACAGAGGTGTGTTAAGAAACTGCAAACCGTAGTCGCGCATCTGTTGCTGTATCCACAGGATCTGAGAGCAGCAACTACTAGCAGAAACATACTCCGCTTCACATGTAGATAACGCCACAGACGTTTGTTTCTTACACTGCCAAGTAATCAATCTCGGACCAAAGAACTGGCATCCTGCAGTTGTTGATTTTGCGTTGACTTTGCAGCATCCGAAATCCGAATCGGAATACCCTTCGAGCGTAAAATCGCCTTTCCTAGGATACCATAACCCCAATGACGGAGTACCTTTCAGGTAACGTAATATCCTCTTGACAATAATCATGTGCAATGCTCTCGGGTTAGACTAAAATCTTGCTGCGAGGCACGTTGGATACATGATGCCAGGACGTGAAGCAGTCAGATACATCAAAGAACCTATCATGGAACGATAGAACGTTTCATCAGCCCTGTCTCCGGTGAGATCTGGGTGAATCCCATGATTAGTCGCAAGTGGGGTAGCAGCTGGAGTAGAACTTGACATTCCAAATTTCTCTAGAATATCATGCACGTACTTCGTTTGATGAATGAAAATTCCCTCAGGAAGTTGTTCAACTTGTAGACCCAGAAAGAATTTCATCTCCCCCATTGATGACATTTCGAATTTCTGCTTCATCACCTGTTCGAAATCTTTGCACAATTTCTCATTCGTTGACCCAAAAATTATATCGTCCACATAAATTTGTACTATCAGAAGATGACCATCAACGACTTTAGTGAAGAGAGTGGCATCCACTTTTCCACGTATGAACTGGTTAGCGAGTAGGTGTTGAGACAAAGTCTCGTACTAGGCTCTCAGTGCCTGATGTAGACCATACAACGCTTTGTCCAGCAGATAAACTTTGTTCTTGTGGATTGGGTCAGTAAAGCCCGGCGGCTGACCAACATAAACCTCCTCTTTGACCTTCCCATAAAGAAACGCTGACTTTACATCCAACTGATATACTTTGAAATTCTTCCAAGACGCAAATGCTAGGAAAATTCTGATAGCCTCTAGTCGTGCGACAGGAGCATAGACTTCGGTAAAATCAATCCCCTCCTGTTGACTAAAGCCCTGAACAACGAGTCGAGGTTTGGTCCTCACAACCACTCCTCTATCATCCCTCTTACATTTGAAAACCCATTTTGTATTGATTTTCCTTTGACCATCCGGCAAATCCACTAACTTCCACACCCCCAACTTTTCAAACTGACTTAACTCTTCTTGCATCGCTATGACCCAAGAGTCTTCAGTAAGCGCCTCTTTGTATGTTCTCGGTTCGACCTGCGAGATAAAACAACTTAATGAAAATTCAGTTTGTAAAGGTGCTACTGTAGAATAAAAACATGTTAAGCCCTGGTCAATTTGACGTCTCGTGCGAACGCCTGATTGCAATTCTCCTATGATCAACTCCTCTGGATGATAAGAAAGAGTTCGCGGCATCACTTCGCTTGGAACATCTACATTTCCCTCCAGATTAGTAACATTCTGCTCTGCATCTTGTTCACCAACTTGGTTTGTTTGACTTGACAACTGGATCTACTCCCCCTCAAGATCTGAATCACCATGGTCAAATACTGGCATGTTATCAGCTTCTTGATCATCATTCACCTCTGACTGATTACCAGGAGCAACTTCATAATCATGTTCACCAGCATTACTAGGACCTGCTTCATCATCATTCGAAGTCTCCCGAGGTCTTCCAGAATACTCCGCTGGGAACCTGAGCTGCGACTCATACTCTCGCAAAATATCCAGCTTATCAAAGAAATCTTCTTCTTCCTCTGATTCTTCTCTCATGTCAAACGAATCCCAAAGTTTGTCATAATTATATCTCCATGAATCACCAGGATTCTGTGGCGGCATAGTATAACCTTGACATTCAACATTCGCTGCTTCAATAATCCGCTTTTCGCTTGAAACGAAGACACGCCGTGTAGGACTTGAATAGCCAACAAAGATACCCTCAATGCTCTTCGGACCAAACTTTCCATTAGGCTCTATCACCGTACAGGGAGACCCGAACGGTTCTAGATACTTCAAATTCGGCTTGCGGTTATTGATTAGCTCAAAACACGTCTTGTTGAACTTCTTTACAGTAAGAACTCTGTTGAGAGCATAGCATGCAGCAGAAACAGCTTCAGCCCAGAAATTAATTGGTAACTTAGAGTCTGCAAGCATCGTTCTGGCTGTCTCGATTAGCGTCCGGGTTTTGCGTTCTGCAACTCCATTCTGCTGCGGAGTGTACGGAGCACTAAACTCATGCAGTATACCTCTTTCATCACAAAATTCTTCCATCTTACTGTTTTTGAACTCAGTACCATTATCACTTCGAATTCTACAAATCGGCCTCTGGTACAAATTCTCAATTCTCTTAAACAACACCATCAGGCTGTCAAACGTTTCGTCTTTTGATTTCAAAAACATAACCCAAGAAAATCTGGAATAATCATCAGTCACGACCAAACAGTAGGAATCTCCTGTTATACTCTTGACATTCACTGGACCGAACAAATCCATGTGAAGTCTTTCCAAAGGTCTTGAAACTGAATTGACTTGCTTTGTAGGGTGTGACTTTTTCTTCTGTTTGCCTTTGACACAACTTATGTACTCCCCTTCCAGATGAAAACCTTTGACATGCACTCCTGTGACCAAATCATTATGCACCAAATGATTCATTTTCCTTAGGTGAATATGCCCCATCTTTCAGTGCCATAATCTCGATTCCTTTTCAGTTGCTCTGGACACAAAACAATGAGCCTGACCTGTGGTTGTAGTAGCGACGCTCATGTCCAACACGTACAGATCGTTGACTCTTGGTGCCCTCATGATGATCCATTCCTCAGGTATTACAAATCCCGGTTTCAAGATCAAACATTCTTTGTCGGTAAAGTGAGTAGTATACATCATGTCACAGATCTGGGAGATACTCAGCAGGTTGTTCTCCAGCTCAGCGATGTAGTTAACTCTCTCAAACGTTACGATGCCGTTCGATAACGTTCCTTCACCTATGATCTTTCCTCCTTGATTACCCGCAAAACCCACGTAACCAGCGTTAATGTTATTCACATCATACAGCAACGTGGTCTTCCCTGTCATATGTCTTGACGCTCCACTATCCATTATCCATCTGGATACAAGTTTTGGAAGATCCTGCACATAACACATCATCATTTAAACAACTTCAAGAAAGATGTCGATTCATGCTTCGCTAACCAGGAAGCTCCGGCAATTCAAACTGTTTAGTCAAACATGGTGTCCACCCAGGCCTCATCAGCCTTAGGTGTAACCTTGACTCTCGCAATTTGAATTTTGAAATTTTCAGCCTTGAGAGGTGGAAAATTTGCATCATAATCAACCGTAATTGATTCTTCAGCCTTTTTCACCTCAGAAGTTGAAACTTTCTTCTCAACTTTTGATTCAATTTTAGGTTTCCACACCTGTTGAGTTACTGCAACCCTTTTGTAAAATTTATCATTTTGAGTTACCAACTTCTTTATGAGTTCATTTTTCACTTTGATGTTATCAATTTTAGCATACTTCTTCTCAACAACCCTTTTCTCAACATTCATCGGTGCTTTACCTTTCACATCAACCTTCTTCTGTTGAACTTTCACAGCTTCAGTCTTAGGCTTCACATAAGTACACTTTCGTGCAATGTGACCAACCTTATCACACCTAAAACAAGTACGAGTATCAGCTACCCGACTCATGCCTTCAGACTGAGCCTGTGAAGCTCTCTTCTCAAAAAATTCTTTATTAGATTTTGAAAAAATTTATTTTTCTTCATCAGCAAGTGAACTTGAACTGTTCACAAACTTTTTCTTCTCGACAAACCTCTTGTTTGGAACATTTCTTTTCTGATACGGTTTACCCCCCTGATAACCACCCGACCAGTTGTTTCTGTTGTTATTGTAAAACCGTGGTGGATTAACAAATTTCTTGTTATAAACCCTATCTTTCTTTCGACTCAGATTATTCACTGCTGACAACTCAACTTCAACAAGTTTGAAAACATTTGTCAATTTGTTCATGTTAACATTCTCGATCGAAAACTCTGAATCCAAAAACAACTTATCCGAACGCATCATCTTGTACATGACAAGGTATGATTCTTCATTTAAGTTGTTTTTGGACTATTGTTTCGGAATGTATTTGTCCAGAAAACACTCATCCTCCTCAGAAGTGTCACAATCAGGTTTTAGCACTTTGTCAACCACACTTTTTACCACATCATGCTGGACACTATCGTCATTGGAAGACGTGAACATGACATCAATGTTCTCAAGAAGTTGCACTTCACTTCCCTCCTCAAGTTCAACCAACCCAGATTCCTTTTTAGTGTAATTATGCAAAATCGACGGTGGAACTTTGTGAAACCCAACACCGGTACCGTCAGAAAACACATCTTCGCCAGCTTTGTTTTTCCCTATAGGTTTAGGAACAATGTTCTGCAACACAAAGCTTACGGAGCTATAACTGTTAAGTTTCAACTGAATTCGCTCGTTCTCAATTTCAGCTTCTTGAACTTTAAGTTTCAATTTAGCGATTTCATCCAGTTGTTTATTAATTGATTCTTCTTTTATTCTTACCACAACTCTCAGATGTTCGTTTTCTTTAAACGTTTTACCATTTCGATCATCACTTTCTTTAACAGTGCTTTTGAGTTTTTCAAATTTTTCAGAAATCTTACGATTTTCAAGAATTAACTTTTCATTTTCATTTTTAACTTTTTCATGATCAATTTTATCTTTTTCAATTTGACCAGTTAATTCTCTAATCCGTTCAGTTGAAGCTTTCACAGTTTTGTCACGACCAAGTATTTGATCCTCAACACTTCTGACCTTCGCTGTCAGATTTTTAATTTTCTCACCGTTGAGGTACGTGACAGTGCTACAAAAATTGCATTCTTTGGTGCAATTTTTGCAGTCAGCATTTCCATCGATCTTTTTACCTGACGCATTTGTTGACGCACTTGGACTGACTTGGCCCTTAGACTCAGTCACAGAATTAGAGTCTACCTCAAGTGCTTTCGCAGCTAGCACTTTGTCAGCCATTTTTCCCAGGTTCTCTTCCGTCAACTCCTGCGTAGTATCGATGATGCCCGTATCAACCTTCTTTGATTTTTCGATTTCTTCTTTTTCTATCTTCTCTTTCTCCTCTTTTTCCTTTCTCTCTTTCTCTTTCTCTTCTTCAATCATTTTCTTGTTTGGCGTTCCCCACCATTTGTGTTGCCAATACTCATCCTCTTCTTCATACTCCTTGACAATGGCTTCTATATCAAGTGTCTTGTCATCAATTGCAATGTTACCATACGGATCAAGGTAGCACTCTCTGTCCAGATCCCATCTTCTCGCTCTTCTTGCTTCCAGAAATATACCAGAGATTCTAATGATTTTTTTTTGGGCAATCATTTTCCTATAGTTATACTTCTGCTCTTCTGTTCGATTATCTTTCCACGGAATGGGCTCATTCTTTGCCATGAAAGCATAACCGACAGCGTCTTCTTCCGATAAAACTTCCTTACTCCAATCGTACCCCTCATCATCGTAAATCACAGCCAGAGCCCTTGATTTGTCTCTATTATCTTCAGTCTGCTTCAATCTAGGCGGCTCGGATTTATTCTGATGGTAGATTGCCTTTTTGTAATAATCATCTCGAAACGGATTCTCTGACTCATCAGCATACGCATTCCTGCATTCCCTCTTGAAGTGACCCTTCTGCTTACACTTAAAGCACGTCACCTTGGATTTTGTCGAACCCCAACTTTGTAGACGGACCACCAATCGTCTTTCTCCTGGTAATTTCCATGAAACGCTGAGCACGTCAAACAGCACTCGCCATTGCCCAACGAATGTCGATAAGCTCCATTTCTTCGGGGTCTATCTGATCGTAATCTTCTTTCGTCAGATTTGTGTTCCCAATCTTACCAGCCACCAACCCTTCATAAGATTCTAACACAGATGCCAAAAAGACCATCTGTTGCTTAGCTAACTCCTCATCAAAATTTTGTGCGTTCTTCAGATCTATCGCGATGTTGCAGGAAAACTTTGCATTAGAACGATTTGCAGAAGATGAAGATCCACTGTGACTTCCGCTGCTTGGATTGCTTTGACTTTCTTTGCCTGCTGAAGATACATTCTCAGCTGAAAATGCAGTTTTTGGAGAAGTTGCTTTTGGCATCATGCTTTTTGGATAATAGAGATCCAAATTCTGCTGATAAGATGAGCGATTGACTTTGTAAGTTTTCTTCAGTTCCAGCTCGTGACTTTCAAGTCTCTCAATCACCAAATCTGGAGTCAATTTTTCAGGAGCAATAGTGTTCTTCAACATAAGCGCATAATATCTCCAATCAACCTCATCTGGTAATGAATCGAACAATTTGTCAACTAGTTCTTCATCAGAAAACTTGATTTCATGTCTTGCTAACTCCAGCTTCAGATAACCGAACCTTTCTATCATTTTACAAACCGATTCATTCTTTAGACATCCAAAAAGATCAAATTCTTTTCTAAGAAGCTTTCGTTTGTTTTTCACTATTTCCGAACTTGCTAGACATTTCTTTTCAAGCTTATTCCACAAATCTTTCGCATTTGAATAGTCTATTAAAAAAATAATATCCTCCCGAACTGATTGGAACAACAAGGCTACACACTTCTATTCGGCTACAAAAAATTCAATTTCTTCAGCTGAGAATAAAGTTTCTCCAGTTTTGTCTCCAAGTATGTACCCATTTTTCAGGCTTTTCCAACTTGCATATGCAAATGCCATCAACCAGTCTTCAAATTTTCTTGACCAATGGCTGTACTCCTCGATTGCCATAAGCTTCGGAGGTTTGTTGAATGTTCCGAATGCACTCTCGGACTCCCAAGCTTCTTTCTTTTTCTCTTTCGGTTGATTCTCGTTCGTATTGCTCGACGACGTATCATGGTTTCCGGAACTTCCCATGAATGCGTACATGTCGCTGAATGGATTCATGAAAATATCATCCATTTTGACTGTACCTGCAAAAACAACCGACACTTAGAAAAAAAAATTTCGAAGTTTTAAAAAATAGTGACAGATAAGCGAATCTATCTGCGTGAATGACAGATAAGCGGATCTATAAGGTACAGATAAGCGGATCTGTATGGTTCAAATAAGCGAACCACCGTTCGAGCGAACCTAACAATGTCAAAAGAGCGGACCAGTCAATATTCTAAAAAGCGAACCACTAACTGTCCGTATAAGCGGACCGGATGAACAATTCTATCTCTTGAGCAAATGAGCGAACCAGAAATGTTCGTTCGAGCGGACCTGAATGTGTCCGTTTGAGCGAACCTAACAGTGAAATTGTATGAATGAGCGAACCAAACTAGTTATTTCGAGCGAACCTCTTATGAATTACGAGCGAACCTATTAACAGATGTCCGAAAAAGCGAATCTCATGTTCGAAAAAGCGGATCACTGTTTTTACCCTGTTTTAACCATTTTTAGTCCGAATTTCAATCTAAAACTTTCTAGGGTTTGTTATTAGTATGTTTTATGATGTGTGTAAAATGCAACATATAAATTACATCTAATAAGGCATAAAACTAACCCTTTTTTAGTACTAATGTTGGAAAAAGATTGTTTTTGTCTTCCTTTTGTATTTTCAGGATGAAATGAGCTCAAATTCACAAAAGAAGCAAAAAGACAGCTAATTCTAACATAAATACAAGAAAATGAACAAAAGTGGATTGCCCGAACCCTCAACGACATCCTCCCAAGCAGAGAAGAGAAAACAGAAGACTGAACACGCCCCGTCAGCCAGCACGGGGCCGTGCCCAAGAAGCAGCAGAAAAGACAAACCTATAGAAGCTTCTATTGCCCACCACGGGGCCGTGTCTAGTGAGCACGGGGGCGTGGCGAAAGTACAGCAGGCGCATTAATTGTAATTGCGAATTACAATTAATGAAGAGAGAGAGTGTCAGACGGGCACGGGGGCGTGTCCAACGGACACGGGGCCGTGCCCAGCTTTCTGTTCAGCCTATAAATAGGAGTGCTTGGTTTCATTTCAACTCATCCCTTGGCACACCACCTCTCTCACACTTCATCCATCACCCACCACCACCATAACACCATCATCCACCACCATCATCCATTGTCCATCGTAGAGTGTGTGAGTCGTCTCGGGATCCAAGATTGATCGTAAGAGTTCTTGACAATCAAGGCCATGTTTGCCTAAGTCTCTTACATCACTTGGTGAAGACAAGTGTTTAGTATAATACTTTTTATTTTTAATTATTTGGTTTTGTATTAATGACTTTAATAACTACTTGCTTATGTTGAAGGTGATCTTTCCTTATCGTTTGTCCGTGGTGTCTTGGCATTATTTTACTGTCTATATAAAATAAAAGATTTTAACCATTCATATCTCCACGGTCTATATGGAGGTATGTTGGCTACCTGGTCGGGGGTTAAGGGAACGGTTTGGTAAAGGTCTTGCCCTTGTTCAGCGTTTAGAGGTCCTGCAAGGGACCTGTGTCAATTTTAGTAGGATCTCCTTCAATACCCATAGGTATTGGATGGCGGGGATCCAAACTCTTTGACCCCATCATAAGTTAACTACTATTAATACTATAACCCGGCTATTTAAGACTGTATCCCTGCTGACTCAGACTACTTAGCTGAGGGTAACGTCACCGCCAAAAGCGGGGCCTACCACAATTTGCATTAATAACTTAATTCATTATCTTCCAATAATCCAACCCTTTAGGATTGTATCCTTGCTGACTCAAACTACTGGGTTGAGGGTAATGTCGCCTTCAAAAGAGGGGCCTACTACAATAACTAAGATAATCTCTTAAACAAGTGCAAAAGTGCGAATATAATCAAAGGTTATACTAATACACGAGTCGGATCCAAGTGATTCATCTTGTCTATCTGTTTTTATTTTTTTTTCAGCATTTAGTTAGTTTTTTTTATTTTCTTAGTTTAAAAATCTTTTCTAACTTTTTGATTTGATTAGACGTTGAGGATAAACCGGTACTAAAAGCTCTTGTGTCCTTGGACGACCTCGGTATCTTACCAACACTATACTACGTCCACGATGGGTGCACTTGCCCATATGTGTGTTTAGTGTTAGTGAATATCGTGTTTTATAAATTTAAAACTTGGCTAAAAGTGTAAAAAGGGCTTAAATATACATTAAAAATATATTACACTACACGCACATCAAGTTTTTGGCGCCACTGCCGGGGAAACAAGGATTTTAAGAAAGTTAGGAATCAACGGCCTAGTCATATTTTTTATTTTTCTTTTTAATTTTTAGGATTTTCTTAGTTTTTTCAGCTTCTGCAGAGCTCAGCACAGGCCGTGCCTGCTGAACACGCCCCCGTGCTCAATCATTGGAACTGGCAATCCTGTTTTAAGTCAGACAGTAAGCTGAACACGGGGCCGTGCTCACTCAACACGCCCCCGTGCCCAAGATTCTCTTACTGAAAACAGAACCGTTAGATCCCGGCGGTTGGTAATTTCTGACATAAACATGAGTGATAGTAATTCTTTTTACTTTCGGCACTCTTATGGTACGTGGTGTCAATTATGTGGAGGCGAACATGAAGAATTAAAATGTTACTTTCTAAATTATAGGCCCCACTATATAGACCCACCAATTCCTTATAACCTTAAGAGGGGCGAAAGTAAAAATAAGCACTATCTCTCCCTCGAATGCGCCCAGCCAGATATTCTAGGGGAAATGCTCCTTGGCGAGTTATTTCAACTAGAAGAGCTAATTCTAAATTGGTCAAAAGAACTTAGGAAGGATTTTATTGATCCACCCCAAGACGATGACCATGAAGAAATGTTGGAACCGCATTCCGACAACCTCGTTGCTTCCGAAAATACCTTCATACCTAGAAAAGACTTGGACGATAGTCGTCCCTGTGCCGATTGTGCCGTGAAGGACTCTCCATCGACTTCGTTCGGTGCATACATAGACCTGAGCGATTCGTCATACACCTTCTTTAACGAGAGCCCGGGAAAGGGTTGGACTTGTCCACCTAGAATGAAAATAGGAATTACCCTCACCGACAACCTCTTGCGTTCTCGCCTTAGTCTAGGACAATTAAGGTATCTTAGGCACTTTGGGGTTGTTCCATCCAGTAAGGAACCACCCGATATCAATAAGATCCTTAGGAACAACAAAACTCCATAAGACAGCCTCCAAACACGGGGCCGTGTCCGGTCAACATGCCCCCGTGCTCACCTAAAAGATTCTTTGCTGATTTTGTCAGAATACGGACAAAATGTGTCAGGATTTTCTCTGCACACGAGGCCGTGTCCAGCGAACACGGGGCCGTGTCCAGTGCGCTGTCGTTTTCTTTAAATGCAGCCTGATTCCTGTTCATTTTTTACCACTTCACTAGACAGAGATTCCTGGGATCTTCACTCATACCATCCTAGGTAAGTGCTAAAAGAAGGTTCCCAAGGACCATCTTGTCCTTTCCACTCTTGTTCATTTCCCCTTCTTTCAAAATTTTTCAACATTTCCTCCATGGAAGCTTGGAAACTCCATGATTCCAACCTTCTATGTGAAGTTTGTAAGATTATTTGCTACGGATTCTTGTTTAAAGTTAGTTGTATAACTTTGTTTTAAATTATCTAAGCTTAAACCATAGTTAAAAATCATGAAAATAATTTAAAACCCCAAGAATCCTTAGCCTAAAATCCTGCAGACAAATGGACACGGGGCCGTGTTCAACGAACACGGGGCCGTGTCCGAGGTGCTGTTTTGTAAAAATTTATTTCTCTTCGGTTTCTTTCTCAGAACATGGCAAGCAGAGCAAGCAGGTCATCTTCAAGAAATAACCGACAGGGGAGGAGGTCGTCCACAGCAGAAGACTCCCTGGTGAACTCTGTTTACGCCTTAAGGGAGGCCATTGACGAAATAACGGGAGTGGAGGAAGCGTTAGTGGACCGTATCAACCATCTGACGGTGGGATTGGAGGGTTGTCTTCGATAGGTAAACCTCTTGCACCAGAAGTTAAACCTTCTTGCTTCCCCGCCTTTGGTTCCCATAATAACCCAAAGAGCGTGGAACGTAGTGCCCGAGGTCATCATTCCGGCCGAATGGTATGCCATGCACCAAGAGCCTCCGCAAAGGGTGGTGCAAGGAGTCCTGGTGAATGTTCCCCCTTAAGCCACTGAGGAAAATGAAGCCGCCTTCTTCCTTCTAAGGGAGATAGAAGAATGGCTTTGAACGACATCTAAGGAACCATCGGCCAAAGGTCCTACTACATCGGGAAACTATTCTCGAAATTTTCTTAAGAAGTAGAACCCTTTATGATAACCTCGTGTATCTCCTGACCTATTTAGTTAAATTTTTATTTTATTTTATTAGGAACTATATGTATCTCTCTATGGTTGCAATGAAATGATGGTTTTTAAAGTTTGATGGTTTTTAAAGTTTGATGGTTCATAATAAATAAAACACACTCGTGGTGGTAAAGGATGACAAAGGGAACGAGAAAAATGGCCCCATGCACAAGAACAAGGCAACCCGACACAAAATTCTCCATTACAGAAGGCTCAACACGGGCCGTGTCCAACCAACACGACCCCGTGCTGAACCCCCTACAGAAAATTGCCCAGTTCAGGTAACTGGACACGGGCCGTGTTCACCAGACACGCCCCCGTGTCTAGGCTTCTGTCTTATTTCTTTAATTTTTGTTACTGGCACCTGAACACGGGGCCGTGTCCGGTCCCCACGGGGCCGTGTCCAGACTACCAGTAACATAAATCTTTGCTTTTTAACACCACATTACACATCCAATCAACCTAAAAATTTATTTTTGGGACACATTGAGGACAATGTGTAATTTAAGTGTGGGGGGAAGCTAACACCTCGAAATTCTGCAAGTCCTAACAACAAGCCTTACACAAAACTCTATTGGAACCGCTAAACACCCCAATTTTTTTTCAAAAATTTTCTTTTTTTTTTACTTGTCTAAAGTTTAAGTTAGGAATCCTAAGATTAATAAGGTTATATTTTTACAAATTTTACAACCGAGAGCGTCGTGATAACAAGAACCAACATAAGAAAATTATAAAACGGCATAACAAGCTTAGTTAAAATTTGATTATATATGCTCGATCACATAAAAACCCATTCCCACAAAAGTGAGTTTTGAGCCTTTATTGAGCATACAAATTCACATCTTTAGACTAAATGCTCATTTTTCGTTTCTTGTGTGAAATAGCCGCTTGGTTCTTATAACTCTAGAACTTGCCACGACGATTCATTCCCGGTCCTTACCAACTTAAACCCAAGTAAGTAAATGATGGAGGCATTAGGACTAACCATTTTTCTTTCTACACCATTATTTTTCAATTTTTTTACCACCTACACAAAATCCCCCTAGTTAACCCCTTTGAGCCTAAACCTTTCATTTCTTTACCCTAAAACCCTTTTTACCCACCAAAAACCCTTTTTATTTTCACCCTTTATTTTAGTAACAAGCTCGGTTTTTCGTAAGCTCGTTTTTTTTGTGTGATAAAAAAAAATTTGAATGATGAAGTTAAAAACAAACAAAGCTATGAAAACAAAAGCTTGTTTGGAGAAATACTTCAAAATAAAAGGTCACTAAAAACAAAGTGTTTTATGAAAACCGACGCTTTTTACGCTTTTTGCCCTTTTACTAACCACTAACCCAACCACCCACCTTTAGCCCAAGCCTAACCCTTCACCCAAAAAGTCCTCTTGATATTTACAAAGGTATATAGTTAAAAAGGAGGAGGATTGATTGCTTGGCAAGCTTATGGTAGGAATAAGTTCCATGCAGCTCTCGAGTGATTCACTAAAAAATACACCTTCGGCCGAGTGTTGAGTGATTTCTCCCATGAGGTATGTGAACTTGTATATAAATGAAATTTTAAAAAGGCATGCTAAGCCTAAATAAGTAATTTCTCTTATGAAACGTTCTAAATAAATCATAACGAATAGGATTGTAAATAAATAAAAATAAAACCCAAAAAGATCTTGGATTCCCGACACTCTGTGACAAGCCAAAAACCTTCTCTTCTACCCATTCCATTTGGGAGTGTAAGCCTCATATTTAAAGAGTTTTGCTTGAGGACAAGCAAAAGTTCAAGTGTGGGGGTATTTGATGTGTGTAAAATGCAACATATAAATTACATCAAATAAGGCATAAAACTAACCCTTTTTGAGTACTAATGTTGGAAAAAGAGTGTTTTTGTCTTCCTTTTGTATTTTCAGGATGAAATGAGCTCAAATTCACAAAAGAAGCAAAAAGACAGCTAATTCTAACATAAATACAAGAAAAGGAACAAAAGTGGATTGCCCGAACCCTCAACGACATTCTCCCAAGCAGAGAAGAGAAAACAGAAAACACGCCCCGTGCTCAGCCAGCACGGGGCCGTGCCCAAGAAGCAGCAGAAAAGACAAACCTATAGAAGCTTCTATTGCCCACCACGGGGCCGTGTCCAGTGAGCACGGGGGCGTGGCGAAAGTACAGCAGGCGCATTAATTGTAATTGCGAATTACAATTAATGAAGAGAGAGAGTGTCAGAGGGGCACGGGGGCGTGTCCAGCGGACACGGGGCCATGCCCAGCCTTCTGTTCAGCCTATAAATAGGAGTGCTTGGTTTCATTTCAACTCATCCCTTGGCACACCACCTCCTCTCACACTTCATCCACCACCCACCACCACCATAACACCATCATCCACCACCATCATCCATTGTCCATCGTAGAGTGTGTGAGTCGTCTCGGGATCCAAGATTGATCGTAAGAGTTCTTGACAATCAAGGCCATGTTTGCCTAACTCTCTTACATCACTTGGTGAAGACAAGTGTTTAGTATAATACTTTTTATTTTTAATCTTTTGCACTTTTTATTTGGTTTTGTATTAATGACTTTAATAACTAGTTGCTTATGTTGAAGGTGATCTTTCCTTATCGTTTGTCTGTGGTGTCTTGGCATTATTTTACTGTCTATATAAAATAAAATATTTTCACCATTCATATCTCCATGGTCTATATGGAGGTATGTTGGCTACCTGGTCGGGGGTTAAGGGAACAGTTTGGTAAAGGTCTTGCCCTTGTTCAGCGTTTAGAGGTCCTACAAGGGACCTGGGTCAATTTTAGTAGGATCTCCTTCAATACCCATATGTATTGGATGGCGGGGATCCAAACTCTTTGACCCCCTCATAAGTTAACTACTATTAATACTATAACCCGGCTACTTAGGACTGTATCCCTGCTGACTCAGACTACTTAGCCGAGGGTAACGTCACCGCCAAAAGCGGGGCCTACCACAATTTGCATTAATAACTTAATTCATTATCTTCCAATAATCCAACCCTTTAGGATTGTATCCTTGCTGACTCAAACTACTGGGTTGAGGGTAACGTCGCCTTCAAAAGAGGGGCCTACTACAATAACTAAGATAATCTCTTAAACAAGTGCAAAAGTGCGAAAATAATCAAAGGTTATACTAATACACGAGTCGGATCCAAGTGATTCATCTTGTCTATCTGTTTTTATTTTATTTTTTTTCAACATTTAGTTAGTTTTTTTTATTTTCTTAGTTTAAAAATCTTTTCTAACTTTTTGATTTGATTAGACGTTGAGGATAAACCGGTACTAAAAGCTCTTGTGTCCTTGGACGACCTCGGTATCTTACCAACACTATACTACGTCCACGATGGGTGCACTTGCCCATATGTGTGTTTAGTGTTAGTGAATATCGTGTTTTATAAATTTAAAACTTGGCTAAAAGTGTAAAAAGGGCTTAAATATACATTAAAAATATATTACACTACACGCACATCATTTTACACGTTATACTCAATTTTCAGACAATTTCAACCGTAGGAACCACTGTAAACCGAAAAAGTATGAGAGAAAGTGAGTAGAAAAGAGAGATTTCTGCAGATATAAGCTGTAGTAGTATGAACTCCTCGTCCTGAGCTCTGATACCACTTGTTGGACCGTTGTTTTGACCCGAAAAGTCAACCGAGACAGTTCATCATCACATATAAAGGCGGAATTAGTATATATGACGTTACAACAGCTTGTCCTTTCAATTCCACTGATTTTATAGCTTTCTAAGT
The DNA here is from genome assembly GCF_002127325.2 of Helianthus annuus. Lineage (NCBI taxonomy): Eukaryota > Viridiplantae > Streptophyta > Magnoliopsida > Asterales > Asteraceae > Helianthus > Helianthus annuus. The sequence goes on along the minus strand of NC_035444.2, from coordinate 87,837,788 downwards.
AAATTTTGACAGAGTTTCGCTCCAGAGCACACACATCCATTTCTTAGATCCGCTCAAATGAACATCCTATTTATAGGCAACTATGGTTCACTCATATGGACAACCTTATGAGCGGACCTACATCACTGCACTATAAGCGAACCAACTAAGTACCTATGAGCGGACCTATATACTACTTTGACATATAAGCGAACCTACATCTAACAATACATATTTTGACATTTTTGACCCTGTGTTGATCTATCTTGACCTAAGACTTCATGCAGACATAGTCAACAGACATTCCATGCATTAACAATTGATCGCACAAGGTGGCAGTATCTCTCAAACAGCTTCTTTGTATCTTCACCTGGTAGACTGCTGAACAGATCAAACTCTTTCTTAAGCAATGCTTTCTTGCTCTTTATCATGTTCTCGCTTCCCTCAAATTTGACTCTAAGTGCATCCCAGATTGACTTTGCTGTTTTGTCATGCTGTAGCAAAATGAAGATGTATTCTTTGATCGCTTACTGAAGCAGACTTATCATCATTTTCTCAGCTTTGTACATAACCCGTTCCTGCTCCGTGAATTGTGACAGATTTTTGGTAGTCTGCAATTCTGTTCGAGGCAACACATATTTCTTCAAGATACATTCCCACGATCTAAGATGGTTTGCCTGAACCCAGTTCTCGAATCTGTCTTTCCACCCGTAATATTCTTCTATACTCATCAATTTCGGGGGCTTTTGAGTGGTTCCCGTCTCGTTTTCTATATTTATGGCTTGAACAACGGCGGCTGGACCAGACGGTGTTGCGAACGCGTTATAAAACTCGGTATCCATGATGACTTAGCACAATTTTCAAACACAGTGACAAATAAGCGAAACTAAGTGTTGTGCACTAAAAGCGAAACCTTGTTATGTATTTGAAGCGAAACTTGAAGTTGTACACACGAGCGAAACTACAATATGCAGTTTGGAGCGGAACCTCAATTGTCCTTTGGAGCGGAACTACTTATGTTCACTTGGAGCAAAACCTTCACGTTCAAATGAGTGAAACCTTCTGTGTTTTAAAAACGAAACTACTCAATTTTGTTGACACAAAAGCGAAACTACCAAGTATTTGGAGCGGAACCTCTGATCTTTGTGACACAAGAGCGGAACTAGCTGTTCAAATAAGCGAAACTATCAGGTGTTCGAATAAGCGAAACCAAGTCCGAAGGTCATTTGATCCATTTTTAGTCCGTATTTAGGTCCAAAACTTTCCAGGATTTGTCTATGTACAATTTCGCACAATCTGTGAAATTTTGAACGAATTTCGACCGTGTAAATTTTCTGAATTGGATAAAGAAGGTGTAGAAGCAAGAAAACTCGATGAATTCCAGCTAATCTCTGTAGAACTCCTCCTCCCAAGCTCTGATACCACTTGTAGGATCGTGTTTTGACCCGATTGAGTCGTTCAGATGCGTTCAACTACATTTCAGGTGCGGAATTACAAGAAATGTAGGTAGAAACAGCTGAATCTTCACTTAATCTACTGATTTTATTGATCTGATAATGATTACAGTTCGATCTTCACCCCGGCAGCATTTCAGCGTGGAATACAAGGTAATCCTCATAGTTTCGCTCAAGTGATCAGCTATATATAGGCCAGGAGGTTTCGCTCATATGGACATGTCCAAATGAGCGGAACTATTCTTTAACCAAATAAGCGAAACTATATCCTAGGGCCATAAAAGCGAAACTAACTTTCTAACCACATATACTCTCCAGTTTTCTCGTAAAACGATCCCTAATCTATACAATACAATGTATGACTCGATCCAAGACGAAGTCGACAGATGTAGTGCACCAACAAAATGGCCTTCAAACAAATGTCTGAAAGCTTACAACTTTTCACAAGGCCAATATCTCCAAACTCATCAGTAAACAAATCTCTCCCAAGAAACCCATTAGGATCAAAAATACTAAAGTGGATATTTGATCAAAGACCCATGTATTGACCCTGGTCAGATCCAATGGTGAAGTGAAGTACATATCAAGGAAAGAAGCACTAGGTCTTGGTGTTGAAGATTTGCAGGATCTCCTTGAACTTCCACTGTGCAGGGATGAGGATGACTCAAGTTCCAAAGACTTTGAAGAAGAATTTAAAAGACAAGCTAGGGAACTTCTGATGAGAAATAAAAATCCAGAATAATGAAGGGTTTTGGCATTATCTGTTCCAGGGGAGATTGTTGGGATTGAACCCTACCAGAGGAACAGATAATGAAAGCCAAAACCGGATCACTATAGTGGATTAGTCATAAGCAGCTGTTTACATTAAGCTTTCCCCTTGACAGTGAATCCAACATCTGATATGCTCCAAGTACTGCCCTTATCAACAACTGTTGATCCTGTAAACTACTGCTAAGCCAAAGCACTGATGAAGTTTAAAGGCTGAAGCTCAATCTACTGACGAAATCCAAGTACTGCTGAAGAGTTAAAGCACTGCCCATTCAAGGCCTGATCACCCTTTGAAGAAAGCACTGTTGCTCAAACAATAGTGGTTGACTACATCAGTGGAATAAAGAGTCAGTGTTTATGAATCAGTGTTTAGAATGCAATCAGTGTATGTATGGTCAGTTGTTATAGAACAGTAGATAGAGTTTGTTAGTTTGTTAGAGGTCACTTTCATGGTGACGTCAGCTGAGATGCCTCAGTGGTTTGGTTTGCCTATAAATGGAGCAGTACTCTGTACTGTTACATTTAATCGTTTTGGGTGAATCCTTCTCCTCAATTCAATCCTTTCATCTTGTGCAACCAACCTTGGAGTATCAGGCTGAGGGGGAGCTTAGTTTTGTAAGCATGCTTTGTAATCTTTTGACTTAATTGTAATCATTCAGCTTGAAGTGACGCAAGTGTTTATCAAAACTATTTTCTCTTTTGATTGTGTTTACAAAGTTTGTTGTTCATTTCCGCTGCACTTAAACTCTGTTCATTTCTGTTGATTTGTTCAAATTATACAAACAAACACAATCATGACAGCCTCAGATCCTAACACCTTCCTCTTCCCACATAGTTGGGATTAGTCGGAGGTTTCTCCCTCCACGTAGACGGGATTAGTTGGAGAATTGGACACGTGTTGTCACATAATTGGACGGAATTTCCGGGGTGTTACATTACTACGACACAGTCGTTCAACGACTTCACGGAAAAAAGAGCCTTGCGAGGACCGTGGGTTTCCGTTAATCACTGATGATAGAACGCTTGAATATGTTCTCATATTCAAAAATCAAATTCCAAAAGTGTTCCACCCCCACATCTCAAGAATAAAAGATGTCAAGTCGGATGGACATTGTGGGTTTCGGGCTATGGCTGTGGGTTTAGGGTTGGAACAAGACTACTCTTGGTTTATTCGGAGCTAACTAATTGAAGAGTTGTTGGGTGTGAACAAAGATATGTGGAAGTACATTTTAGATAGTGATTTACCGGGAGACTATGACGCGCAACTAAAGGGAATATATTTTACCGGAGTTGGGAGAGCACCCATGGAGCATTGGATGGAGATGCCTCATGCTGGACTCCTTCTTGCCCATAGCTTTGGTGTGATTGTTCACATATTAGACATGAGAGGTTGTTCGAGTTTGTTCCCTTTCTATCATCCAGAGTGTAGACGTCTCCCACATCAGGTCGTTACACTCGTATATATTAATAATGGTCATTTCATCCATGTCAAATTTAAGGGAGACTATCCAAAGTCGTCACCGAACTATCTCTGGGTAAGACACGCAGGCGAAGAAGCAGCACTTTGGATGGAAAACTACATGGAACGCATAGCGTGGCATGAAATGATAACGAAGCCTAATATTAAGAAGACAGTGCATTATATTGACTAATTTGTAATTTTAAAAAATAATTTATTTGTATAATGTATTCCATTTGTTTTAGTTTTATTAACGGAGCCTAAAATACGTTAAAATATGAAAAAATACGTCAAAATACGCAAGAATATGTAAAAATACGCAAAAATACGTCAAAATACGCAAAAATACGTTAAAACGCAAAAATATGTTAAAATACGCAAAAATATGTTAAAATACGTTAAAGTACGCTAAAATACGTCAAAATACGCTAAAGTACGTCAAAATACGTTAAAATACGCTAAAATACGTCAAATTAGGCTAAAATGCGTTAAAATACGCTAAAATACGATAAAGTACGTCAAAATACGCTAAAATACGTTAAAATACACTAAAATATGTTAAAAATGTTAAAATACGTCAAAACACGTTAAAATACGCTAAAATACGTCAAAATACGCAACTAACACATACGCATACACACACATACGGTACACACACATACGATCGGTATACGGTGTTGATTTCAAGATCAAAGACTAGTAAAGTATGTATCTCCGAACCCTCATTATTTATACGTATTCAATTTTGTATTTTGACTGTTGAAATTGTGTGATTATTGGGTATGAAGGCTGGTTCTTAGGGGTTTTTTCCGCTGAAAGATAAAGTAATACGATGCCTATGGGTCTATACGCATCCTATTGCTTCAAGAAAACATTATTTTGTTTGAAATTTATGGTATAATAAGATCAATATAGACCTATATGATGCGTATAGGCTCAAAAACGTTTTATTTTTTTTCTTTTCAGTTTTATAAAATATAAAAATATGTTTTATATCTTAGTTTTTTATTAAAAATGTTATGCTTCTAAGTAGAAATTGATGTTATATTTTTAAAAAAATAATAATAATGTTATATTTTTTAAAAAAATTAATTAAAAATTGCTATATTTAAAAAAAAATTAATTAAAAATGTTATAATTTTAAAAAATTAATTAAAAATGTTATATTTTTATAAAATTAATAAAAAAATTTATATTTATTATTAAAAATAAAAAATTATTGTTACATTTTTTTTAAAATTCATTAAAAATTGTTATATTTTTTTAAATATGATAAAAAGGTTATATTTTTAAATTTAAATACTATAAATTAGCAAGTTACTTATGCATATATGTGTTGTATATGATGCTTTTGAAGTTTTTTAAAAATAATTTTGAAATTTTCATTTCTAACTATAAAGTTTACATATTTGGCAAATTAGGTTTAAAGTTTCAATCTTAAGTAATTTAACCATTTGATTAATTTGATATTTCACTTTTAATTCTAAAGTTTTCATCTTTTGCAATTAACCCCTTTGATATTTTTTGCTTTTAACAAAAAGTTTTCATCTTTTACAATTTAATCCCGACACTTTTTTTACTTTCAATTTTGTTCCCTTAGACTTTTCATCTTTCGTAAATTTTTCGTTTAACGTTTCGCTCTAAATTTTCTGAGTTAACATTTTGCAACGTGCGTGTGGGGTTCAATGTTTTTTCATCTACTTTTCCCGTTTGATAGGCTCATCTCAGCGCGTCTATTTTTCCCGTTTGATAGGTCTGTCGCAACGCGTGGGTCAGAAATCGACTTAATTGTTCTTTTCTATGTTTTAAACACAGGTTCGTGGTCATGTAAGCAACTTTTGCATTTCATCTAATACGATATATAACTAAAGAATATCTGGACGGCTGATAATTGTAGTTTTAATTAATAATAAGTAAATAAATGGCGGCGGAGCATTTGGTATCAAACTTCATGAAACCTTTTTCACAAAACGCCAAATTCTGAGGCATCACACCGCACAACCCACCCTGTATGTTTTGGTTTGATAGGGAAGAATGAATCACAAAATCTATATAAAAGTATAAAACTATTCGAAATTACTTTGGTCAAATTACAAACCAATTTCAATGTATATCTATAGTCTTTTTAATTATATCATTGATCTTTTAGTCAATAAAAAGTAATTTATTTATCATTAAAAAAAAGATGATGAAGTGGGTGGAAAGATAAAGATGACAAGAGTGGTTAGAGAGAAAGGAGGGGTTTGTTTTGTTTTGAAAAAAAAAGGCATCCGACTTCTAAACAAACCAAAGTGGACCTTTCCTTCTAATTAAAAATCTTCTTTTTTCCACTTCTAATCATTAATATCATTTAGTCATTGTTTAGTAATAACTAAGTGTTAATTATTTTATTGTGTGACATAAGAGTGGGTGGTCACTTAAAAGGTGAACTTTTCACGGGGCTTAGGATTAGTTTAGTACATTATAATTTATTTAAAATTCTTGTTAAGATAAACATACTCTCTATGTGCATCGATCATCAATTATAATATATCGCCTAAATAGGTTATTAATAACGTATTAAAACAAACTTTGTAGAGTTTAAGTTGTTTCCTTTTTATTTATAATTAATACTAGGTTAGAACCCCGTGTATTACACGGGTTTAATAAATGTAATTTTATATAGTAAATAAAAAACAATTTATTTTTATAAACCTCATTTATTACACGTGTGTTGAGTAAATATAATTATATATATTAAATAATAAAAAAATTATATCTTTAAGAAACTCGTGTATTGTGCGGATTGAATAAATGTAATTTTATATACCAAACAATAAAAATTTTATATTTAAAAAAACTATGTGTATTGTACGGGTTGAATAAATTTAATTTTATATAGCAAATAATAAATAAAAAATGTTATATCTTAAAAAACCCCGTGTATTACAAAGGTTTATCTATTGTTAAAAAAAAAATTAACCCGTGTAATACATGGGGTTATAATCTAGTATCTAGATTTTATAAGATTGTTTCTAATAATTTTTACGGCAAACTATTGTTTTATTTGGGTAAAACTTTAATTAATTTTTTAAACGTGGGTATGTGATTATTTTTAATTACAAACTAAAAAATCAATTTAAATTTAGGGTAATAATCTATACTATATAATAAAAGAAACCTGATTTGGGACACATGTCATTATATTAGGCCTTTTCTTATAGATAATTATTATTTTAGTTTAATCTCTTCTAATTAATTAAAGATTAAACTAATAATCTAATAATCAGCTATATTTATTAGATATAGATTAGGAGGGTTACTAAACGAATGTCCTTTAGATAATCTATATCTATATTAGACTAATAATAATTATTTATTAATAATTAGAGAACATACGTTTAATATTGCTATTATTAGATTATTTATTAGATTATTTAATCTCGTCTAAACTAAAGAACATACATTTATTATTTATTAAATAACTAGATAATCTATATCTATATTAAACTAATAATAATTATTTATTAATAATTAAAGAACATACGTTTAATATTGCTATTATTAGATTATTTAATCTCTTCTAAACCAAAGAACATACATTTATTATTTATTAAATACCTGGATAGTTCCTGTGGTTTGTCCTTTTTAAGGAAAGAGTATTTCTATCATTTCACACTCTCTTAACTGAGAAAACTAACTGATGTTAGGCACATGGACTATACGGAAACGAAAATTGAAAAGTTGGGGACTATAGCTGTAATTTTAGAAAGTTAGGGACTAAAGGTGAAAAAGGGGCAAACCACAGGGATTATCCGGACATTTAACTCTAAATATTATTTAGTTTAATATCTTATATTATAGATAACCCTCCTACAAAGAGGGTGTTTGTGATTACGTTTTGAAGTGATTATTTGATTATCGTGTTTTAAAACATAAATAATCTAAAAAAGTGTTTGGATGAAAAAATGATTATCTGCCTCCAAAACGCAGTTTTGGAGAAGCATGTACCTACATGCTTTTTCAAAACGCACTTTTGAAAACGCAAAATTTATTTTGAAAATGCATAATCTATTTTGAAAACGTAACACTAAACACCAAATAAATATTATTAGTTTAATATGTTATGAATAATTATTATTTAGTTTAATTTCCTTCTCATTTGTAATATTATTTATTTGATAATTAATTATAGATAACTCTCCTACTAAATATTATTAGTTTAATATCTTATGAATAATTATTATTTAGTTTAATTTCCTTCTCATTTATAATGTTATTTATTTGAATTAATTATATTAGAACGTTTTGTTTGTTTGGTATCAAATAGATTTTACGAAACTTAAAATAAATTTAACTAATATTGTTTATCATTTATACATTTATGGAGTTTTAAAATTTATTTATTCAACCCCGTGTATTACACGGGGTTATAACCTAGTCAAAATATATTTAAAATTTTACAATTTTTTATTTTTTTAGAAAAGCAAGGCAAATGCATTCAAAACCAACATATCCAGCAAAAATTATGCGCACCATCCAAACTATTTTTTAATATTTAATTCAATTAATATTTAATAATTTAAATTATATAATAATTATCTATAATTAAGAATGGTCTAGAATAATGACAAGTGTCCCTTTATTGGTTTCTTTTATTATATAGTATAGATATGTCTGTTTTTAATTTGTAACAAAAATACTTTAAGTTTAAAAGTAAAAATTTATGTATTTAGCTTGGCTTTTTGTTTTAAGAATAAAAACTTATTTAGTCATTACTTATTAACAAAATCGAACAACAATTGAGAACAAAATAAACAAAATAGTAAACAGAACAAGATTACTCTCTTAATAAATTGAGTGAATGATTATATTAGTTTTTTTATTACTAAGATAAAAGCCAAACTACATATATTTAACTTAAAGGTATTTTTATTACAAATTAAAAATTAAAAAACCGAGATATATTAATTTAACAACACAATAACATTGTACATCAATTTACAAAAACGTATGATAAAAAAACATATAACAAGCTAAACACATAATTTTTTAGGTATCCTTAATTAAATAAATAATTAAATAAGTTTGTTTTTCTTAGAATAAAAGCTAAATACATAAATTTTTACTTTCAAACTTAGAAGTATTTTTATTACAAATTGAAAACATACATATATTTACTAAAAAACGTAAGCTAAAAAAATATAATAACTTACAAAAATAAGTTTGTTGAACAAAATCACTATGTTTTATTTAAGAATAATTAATTTTGGCTTTAACCAATTAGATTAGAAGAGATACAAATCAATTAGAAAAATACCCATTTAGATAAATACTTTTCAAAATACCCAAAATGATAAATACTTTTTGTAAGTATACTAGTTTGGGAAAAACTCAAATTTTTGTATTAAGTTTTTGCTGAAATGGTTTTAATTTTAACATATTAAGACTGTGTTTAGTTTCTAATAAAATCATGGTAACGTAAATAATGTTATAGAATTGTTCAAAAAAATCGTAGACGTGCAATATAATATGTGATAAATAAAACCTAGTTTAACATTAAATTAATAATGTTTTGTTTAATAAGAAAATTTGTTATATTTTTAGATTGATATGGCTGATGTTGTTGGGGGAGGGCGAGCCAGGGTGGTGGTGGTGGAGGTGGCGAACGTGGTAGAGGTGGACGTGCGGGGGCGGGGGCGGTGGTGGCCGGTGGGCGTCGACGTGGACGTGGGCATGGGCGCGGTAGCCCAGATGTTGATCCGTTGCTAGATAATCCCTATCTAGCGTTCGAGCAGGGGACCAAGGCTTTTCACAGATGTAAAAAGTTTCAGCGGATGGAGATCGACGGCCACGTGGCCATCGATTGGACGGCTCTCGAGGAGGTGGACGAGGCGGCGAGAGCCCAAGATTACATCGAACACGATACTCCGTGGGACAGGTATACTATTTGTTACTGTGTTTTCTTTGTTTTGTATACGAAATGAATACTAACCACACTGTGTGACAGGTTGTTCCATTTGGCATACCTGCCATCGTTTAGGGTCATGGTCTGCGAGTTCTTGGCGTATTTCGAGTTCGCTCCCAGGCCTGCAGACCAGCCAGAGGAACTTGACGACCCTGAGGAGCCGTGGGTAGAGGTCAGTTTTCGTTTAATGGGTGAGTGGCATGAGATGTCACTAAGAGAGTTTGTCGTGCACTGCGGCCTTTACACGTTAGAGGAGACAGAAACCCCCGTTACACCGAGGGTGTCCATATGGCCCCCTGTTCAACACTTGTCAGGTTCTGACAGGTGATCGGTTTGGGTCGCTTTGGGCGCTCGAAGTCGAGCGTTTCACGTATCAGAGACCCACTGTACCGTTACCTGCACAGGCTTATTGCCACATCCACTGCATTACGCGAGCAGAGTCGCGAGTGGTGCAATAAGGGGGATCTGTTTTATATGTATTGTCTTGTATGGGGGAAGACGTGTGCCCTCCATCACTGCCTAGCCCAGTGGTTCGCGGCGGCGTACCTAGGGCTGTTCATGAGCCGAGCCGAGCCGAGGCAGGCCAAGCTCGGGCTCGGCTCGATTATAAACCGAGCTGAATCGGCTCGGCTCGGATTTGAAACCGAGCTGAAAATCTAAGCTCGGGCTCGGCTTGGTTTTAAACCAAGCTAGCTCGGCTCGGCTTGGTTTGGCTCGATTTTATAAAAAAAAAAAAAAAAAACTAATATATACCTCTTAAAATTTAATAGCCTAAAATATTATTCAATAATTTAAAAGAATATATTCAAAATAAGTTCAACCTAATACAATTCAAACCAAAATCAAGTTTAACAACGCAAAATAAGTTTTAATTTCAATAAAATACAATATTAGTTCATTAGTATGATAGTCAATCTTCAAATATGCCATAAATATCAAATTACAAACCTATATACATGTAAATAATAATCAGTTTTTTTGTAATATATTATAATGTATATAAAATTAAAACTTATTATAAGTAAAATAATTCGAGCTAAACCGAGCCGAGCTACAAAGCGAGCCGAACCGAGCCAGCTCGGCTCGTTACGAGCCGAGCCGAGCTAGGCTCAATTTCTAACCGAGCCGAGCCGGCTCGGCTCACTTTTAAACCGAGCCAAATCGAGCGAGCTTTTTCCGAGCTAAATCCGAGCGAGCTTCGAGCGAGCTCCGAGCCGCGAGCTTTTTGAACAGCCCTAGGCGTACCACCGGCATGACAGGTCTCTTCTGTACGGGAGGGGGGTGCACATCACGCGTATTGCCCACTCGTTGGGCCTTGTTCCCCAGTAGGACCCATAGTTCACCGAGGGGGCATGACAGACCCTGATCGCATGCACATGACGTGTGACTTCCCTGGGCTCAGGCTTCGATTTATAGGAGCGGACGGGCAGTTGTTTGTCCCTGCCGACTTCCCAACCGAGTTACCAAAGGAGCTGCCAGAGACGGCAGGTGGTGATGCCACCGAGGACGAGGACGATGACGATGACGCCGATGGTGACCACGCCCACCCACCGCCTCTGCCATCACAGCCGCAGCCACAGGGGGTGCCTCAGTACCCCCAGCACGTTCTGTACGACCAGATCCATCCAGCCGTGACACTTACGTTACAACAGATGGAAGACCGACTACAGGCGCGGATAGACGCCCATCACCGTCATACTGAGGTCCTTCTCATGCGGGCGATATACAGGCGGCTATCGACCGTGGTCGGACCCCATTGCCGATACCTCCGTTGTCGCCTCGCCGTGGACAACATACAGATCAGGGGGCGGGGCCCTGAGGCACCAGTCAGGAGGGTCAGTATCCAGCGGTTTAGGATTGGCTGATTGTTGTACTTTTTTTTGTATTTTGACAGTTTATGTATTTTGGACGATATCATATATATATATACAAACTTATTATGTAATTAAATTTGCAGTTTCATTCTATTTGTATTTGTGATTGTTTATTTTGACTGTTTAGATTAGTTTGCTTGGTTACGTATAATGTAAATTTCACACGTCGTGAATACGTCAACATAAAAAATAATACAAAATACAACTACGATACGACACGATATGGTACAAGGATGATACGACATCATAGGGCACGTTACCATGAAATATTTAAAAGTTAAAAATGTGATATGATACTTCACGATATGCTATAATACAATACGTAACGATAAAAAAATAAAGATTTTAAATTCATTAAAACAAAAATAACCAACAATAAACACCAATAACCAAACCCAAAACACCAAACACAAAATATCAAAAAATCAAACCTCAAAAAATCAGGGCCTTATACGATGCGTATAGTCTAGCCGCCAGACAAGCCCTACACCTGCCAGTCTGCCATGTCTTAACTTTATCAATACGGATCGTACAGGCATATACGATCCGTATTAAACTTTCAAAGTGTACGAATAGCCGAGCGGGTATTCCAATAGAATCCTCCAATTGGAAAGTCTATTTTGTGTGGAAACATGAGCATGCACGTAACGAGTACATATGTGGTGCATTAGGTGACACGTATACTATAAGTCTTCAATGTGTCTATATAAGAAACATTCCAACTGGTGTTGAGGAAACGTGCTTCATATTACTGTATAGAAAAGATTCAGTAAGTACATATTCAACATCATGGAGAACAAAAGAATGAGACGGAGTTATGACACGACTTCAGTGGTTAGGAAAGGTGCATGGACTGCCGAAGAAGATATGCTTCTCAAGAATTGTATCGACAAATTTGGCGAAGGAAAATGGCACCTTGTACCTCTCAGAGCAGGTTAATGTTTTCCTTATTTTTCAAATTCTTTTAAGAAATAGAAAAGTTTGAAATATATGTTTGAATTACATATCAAACATAACTAATTTAACATATCATATGTCTTTTTCCTATTTATTAAAATTTAAATTCATAGTTTTGTTGTTAAATATGTTTTAACACAAACTTTATCAAAAACTGAAAATTGAGTTGTATATAGAATAATGTACATAAAAATATTTTTTTCTGTGATTTACAGGCTTAAACCGATGCAGAAAAAGTTGTAGGCTACGATGGTTAAATTATCTAAGACCAAATATAAAAAGAGGAGATTTCGCTGAAGATGAAGTTGACCTCATGCTTAGGCTTCACAAGCTACTAGGGAATAGGTAAATAAAAATTTAAACCTATAAAAGACATACTACACTTTATATATTACTTATTTTCGTTAACTTTCATGAATATATTACCATAAAAACAAATAGATGATATGTTGAACGTCTTAAACTGGATTTTAATTTTAGATGGTCATTGATTGCCGGAAGAATACCAGGAAGAACTGCAAATGACGTGAAAAACTACTGGAACACGCATCTTAAATCTCGCTGCAAACAACAAAAAGAGCAACTTAAAGAGGGTGAACAATCACCACCTACCATGGTCACGATTATTAAGCCTCAACCATGTACCATTTCCAAAGCTTTAAATTTGCGCCCACACATTACATCACATGACCCCCATAACTTGATAACATCATCAAATATTGACAGTGTCGACAATGTCTTTAATATCTCCAAAGACATAGTCTCGTCACCCAAGTTATCTATTGACAATATTGACGAGTATCTGGACGCGTTACTGGAGGACCGAGTGAAGGAAATCGGTCATGAAGTTGGGTGGTCTTTTGGTGGCCGTTCAGCGGAGGGGGGTGGTTTAGATGTTCTCGAGCAAGTAGATGACCAAAACAGCTTATTTGATTTTCCCATAGACGATGTGGTCATGTTGGATCTTCTTGATTGAAAATAATTATGATTCTTACCTCTAGTCTTTTTAGTGGAATAAATATATAAATAAAGGTTGCTATCTAGGGCTGCAAACGAACCAAACGTTCGGCGAACAGTTCGTGAACCGTTCGGCGGGAAATTTGTTTGTGTTCGTTCGTGTATTAAACAAACGAACATGGACAAAAAATTTCATTCGTTTAGTTAAATGAACAAACATGAACAGAGGTCTTGTTCGTTCGTTTATGTTCGTGAACGTTCGGTAACGTGTTCGATAGTTCATTAGTGTTTTTAGTTTTTATATGTATTTAAATACTTCAAAATTACGATAGTTAAATATCTAATAAGTGTCAGTGTATTATATATTCTGCTCATGAACGGTTGTTTTTGTTCGTTTGTTTCCATTTGTGTTCATGAACATTAGTTTGTGCTTATTTGTATTCGTCAATGTTCGTTATTGTTAGTCGCCTATAAAATTAACAAACAAACACAAACGAACACGAAGAAGTTCATTTCCTTAACAAACGAACATGAATATAAAATCTCGTTCGATAAGTATTCGTGAATGGTTCGCGAACACATACATTTCTTAACAAACGAACACGAACAAGGTCTTGTTCGTGTTCGTTCGGTTCGTTTGCAACCCTATTGCTATCTATTAAATGTCGCATGAATTATTGTTTGTAGTCCCTGAAGAATTCACCGCATGCAACATCTACGTGTTTGATGGATGCAGAAACAAGCCCTGTCTTCTATAATATTGTTCAGGGCAACTTATTTATGGTGTGACATTAATGAAACGGTATATAGAGTACTAGCCATCAATACTTATAATTGTTAACCATAACTAGGTACTATTTAAGGGACAACACATGCACGTATATTGAATTACACCAAATCTCGATGAAAAGAAATAAAAAGGATGTTTATGAGCATATGAAAATATTTAATGATGAATTATAACGAATGTTTTTTTTTTTAATTTCTTCCCTGCTAGCCAGTTGCGAATATGTTTCCCTTAAATATTCACTTTTTTAGATTTTGAGAATATAAAAAGTCATCGGAACAAGTCTTAAGGTCATCCGTAATAGTTATGTGAATGAGAAAAAGTGCAATCACATAGGCATCACCTAGACCGAAGTGGTTCCCCGCTCACACTTACAAAAGGTGTGTTACTACCAAAGGTTCTTGGGCCTATTGGTATACTTATATTATTTCAATGATATTTCTCATCTCATCTTCATCATCTGATTACAAAATCATACTGGTTTGGGGAACAAATCACTCACAGTTATCAATCAATAGGACAACAACCTCATTTATGTCACAATAAAAATGAATTTTTTTTTTTTTGAGTAAAATGCACAAAACATCCTTTATCTTTTCTCAAATTTGTAAGTTTCATCTTAATGTTTTAGACTTGCTAAAAACATCTTTTATGTTTGTTTTTGTTACGGGTTCAATCCTTTATAGCTAACCATGTTATTTTCTTCAATTAAGTTCCCTCACATGCATAACATGTGAGGGTATATTCATTATGTTGGTTGATCTTCTTATAAAATCCATAAAAAAACCTTAGAACCATTTTCCTCTCCACCCACGTCAATTAAAAACCCTAAGACACATTTTTCATCATTTTCCACAGTGAAAACCCTAGAATCAAATAGTATTTTTATATCCATCTTCATACTGTAAAACATATGTAAAGCAATTTAATGTATGAATCTCGTCGAAACACATCGAAGAGAGGCGTAGATCGTTGCAGATGAATGTTCTTAGTGTAGGAATCCGTTCGTGCAAAATTAAATAAAACTTTATTAACTTGAATAACAGAAACAATTACAGAATGAAAATAGAAGTACAGTACACTTACAACTGAAAAATAGAAAAACAAGAACAGAAAACTCAAACAGAAGAAACTATTCTTGGCTGAGGATCGTGTTAGACACGGGTCCCTTAAAACAAATTTCGTGTCTCCCAGGAGAACACGTTTGTTTCCAGGATACAACAGCCGCAAGCAGTGGCACTGCCGGTCTTGACTCCAACCCGAAGGTGTACCTCGAACGCTTGAAGAAGATGAAGATTCTGCAGAGAGAGATTGAATTGTTGTTGGTTTTTTCGGTATATTGAATATGGTGAAAGGAGCCTCCTATTTATACACCAGGTCTGAACTCGAAACTGAAAATAAATTAAATGGGAGAATTAAACTGCATTAGACGTCTTTAATACACTTTAATTCGTCACTTAATTCTCAGTCAAACGCATTAACTTTGTCAGTTTCGAATGCTGAAACGTAACTGCACAGCATTAACTGTTGCTGGAAGCTTCAGCGCGCACGCGCGCGCAGGTCTGCACCCTCATGTGCGCGTGCGCCTCAGTTCCATACGCACCTGCGCGCGTGCACCACGTCACCTGGTAGCCTCTACGAGCACGCCACACAATCGCGCCTTCTGGCTCACTTAGGTGCGCCGCGCACGTCACCTCAGTGCCCATGCACCATGCGCGCAACCGCGCGCCTTCGTGCCACGTGTACATGCGCGTCGAACCTGCACGCCACTTCACCACTTGGTCCTTGCAGCCTCTATGATCCACCACGCGCACGTGGTCAAAAATACAAAGTGTAAAGTGTGCCATCAAAGCGCCACATTGCGCCTCATCGCCCACGCCACGCGCGTGTGTGCGAGTGCTCCGCACCCTTCGCGAGTACACTAGTGAGTGCTTCCATGAAACAATAAGGATGAAGAGTTCCCATTTAAATACCCCTTTAAGTTCAATCTCTCATCCGATGTGGGACAAGGTGCCACTTTCCCACTTTTTTCAGCATTTAAGTTTCAGACACCAAACTTTGAGCATCGATATCTCATTCATCTTAGCTCCGTTTTGGACGTGGTTTAGTTCGTTGCGAAGCTCTTCCGACATAGAACACAAACCCACAAATAAATATATAAAACCCGCTCATTTTATTAAATTTATTTCTAGTCCAAAATAGGAAAAAATCATTTTCCTATACTTGTGAAAAATGCTATTTTCACAAAATTTCCAACACATAGTGGTGGGAAAGGGGGAAAGGTGTGGGTGCGTGTGTTTCCGTACAAATCTATTACGGCGTAACCAGTGGAGACCCGTATGGGCAGATGGAAATGTGTGATTTCGTATTGGGTGGCTCCGGTTAAAGCGGGTTAGATAACTTATGAAATTTGGGGTGTTACCGAGAGTTTGGTGAAATGGGTGATTGAGATTGCGAGGAGTAAGATGCATGTGTTGACTATTATTGTTGTAAGGGATCCCAATGTTAAACTGATTGGAATTAGGTGAATTGGTGATGGTGGGTTTGATTTGGTTTGTTGGGTAGAATGATCATGGTATGTTTAGTTTTAGTGGATGTTTTGCTAATAATTGTTATTATTTGGTTTTCATATATAGTTTGTGGTAAACTGGAAAATGGGAATGAATGTTTAAGTTTTGATTAGCATTGTCTTGCTAGCACAAGTTAGTTTTTGATTCTCTACATAGTTTACTAGAAGTGTTTGAATAGTAGAAAAGTATAAAGTTTTATTCTTGTGTGGCTTGGTAATTTGGGGGTCTATTATGTATCAACCAAAATGACGAATATACTCTAACATGTCATGCATGTTAGGGAACTTAACTGAAGAAAATAACATGGTTAGCTGTAAAAGATTGAATCCGTAACAAAAATAAACTTAAAGGATATTTTTAGCAAGTTTTAAAAATTAAGGATGAAACCTGCAAGTTTGAGGAAAGATAAAGGACATTTTGAGCATTTTACACATTTTTTATTACACATCTAGCGTTAGTATTAGCAAATATCGATGAACAAGTGACAACTGAGAATAATGATGAAATAGTATTGTTTTTGAAACATGTAAACATATCATTTTCTTCAAAACCAACTTTCGTTTTAAAATATGCACATGTGTTCACAAATCACTTGAGGTGTTGACCTGTGAGGCTGTGAACAGACATTTGATTTGGATTAGAAGAATTCGTGTTATGAGGTGTCCACATTGATTAAATCACTTTTTGAATGAAGTTGAATATTGAGGTGTGCACATATGGATGCGGGATATCAGCTTGTAGTTTGAAATATGTATGCACATACGAGCATATGCTCTTCATCGATCTTCATTAATGCACATGTAAGCAACAAAAGCATGTCCATCACCATCCATATTTACTAGTTTTTTTTATGTCGCGCGTTGCAGGGAAATCAAGCAAATAATAATGTAAAACAAATATGATTTAAAAATAAAACATATTGTTTAGAAAGTCAAACAATTAGAACGGTCTAGTTTATCATCGTACTGTTATATGATACCAATTAAATATTTTATTTTGAGTACAACTTCGTTTTCAACAAAACTTATAATAGAATGTTGAGAAAAAATCAAGCACAACTACGGACTTTAGTTTTGAAAAAAAAGTTATAAATGTAAATTGTTAAAAAGGTATCAAATTAATTGATAAATTAATATATGTTCTAAAAGAGAAAAAAAAGTTATTCAAAAATGGTAAAGGAAATATTATATGGTTTTAAAATAAGGAATTAAAAGTTAAAAATATATAAATAAAAGTAAATATAATAATCAACTATTATAATATATTAAATAAAATAATAATAAAAGCTATATATTATATATTGTTATAAAAATAAAGTTACTACTCATCGTCCTTGATAAATAATATATATATAACTAGGAAAATATTTAGTATTGTAAGATCCAGTATATTTTGTTCGAGTTTGAAAATAAAGTATCCTTTTATAATGTTTTATAATTATTTTTTTTAATCAAATTGGTGCAATATTGACTCGTTTAACTACGAACACACGCGCGCACACACACACATATATATATACATACATACATGGGAAGGTTCATTGGGGAATACTAAAAAAGTGGGGAACCGACTCAAACAAACTCCGATTGGACTCATTCCAACGGCGTTGGAACCGGCTCGTCAAACCCTAACTAAGATATTTTAACCCTAAACCCTAAATCCTAACTCCTAAACTCTAAATCCTAAAGCTAAAAAATAAGGCTAAAACCTAAGCTAAACCGTAAAATCTAAACTATAAACCCTAAAAGCTAAACCTTAAAGGCTAAACCTAAAGCTAAACCCTAAAACCAAACCCTAATATATTCAGGTTTTAGGGGTTATGATTTAGGTTTTAGGGTTAAGAGATCCTAGTTAGGGTTCGACAAGCTGGTTCCAACGCCGACAAGCTGCTTCCAACGCCGCTGGAATGAGTCCAATCGGAATTCGTTTGAGTTGGTTCCCCACTGTTCCCCACTTTTTTAGTGTTCCTCAATGAACCTCACACTATACATACATATATATATATATATATATATATATATAGAGAGAGAAAGGTTAACATACAAAAGCCCTTATCATACTTCATGTACGCGACAATGGTAACCGTCAGATCAAGGCTATAATCACGCATGGAACATATAATTACGCATGGGATCAGTTATTTGGTGATAATCACGAATGGGAGGTGATAATCACGCATGGGGAGTATAATCACGCACGTTAATATGCTAGAAAATGTAATCACACACGTTATGTATTTGGTCGCGTACTTTAATGTAGGTTAAGCCGTGAAGTACATTATACTTTCTCTCTCTCTCTCTCTCTCTCTCTATATATATATATATATATATATATATATATATATATATATATATATATACATAGGAACAGGATCAGGAGAGAACGCCTCAAAGTGTGAGAACGGTGAGAACGATTCTCAGCCACAAGATCTTAGTGGTTTGTGGCTGAGATTGATGCGGTGGCATTTTTGTAAATAACAGGGGCCTTGGAACTACCAGGAGGGATAAAATAGGAAGATCCAAACAAAGGTGCACATGTTAATCATATGCCATTTCCCCCAACATATTTAAACGACAATAACTTTTTTATACGTGATTATTTTTCGAAAAAAATTACACCATAAAACTCAGCGTTTTTTTTTATCTTTCCAACGAGTATACCATTGATATAGTTTTCGAAAAAAATTAACTGGGTTTTACGGCGTTTTTCTGAACTAGGTGTTTTATGGCGTTTTAGACTAGATGTTTTCGTGGCGTTTTTCTGAACTAGGTGTTTTTATGGCGTTTTAACTAGGTGTTTTCATGGCGTTTTTCTGAACTGAGTGTTTTATGGCGTTTTCAACTGAGTTTTTTAATGGCGTTTTTCTGATATGGGTGTTTTATGGCGTTTTTACAGTACAAATTATGATTTTTCTGATCTCAAAAAATATTAATTTAGGCGGTTAGACACAAAAAAAAACTGGTTTTTTGAGCTATATGGCTCAAAAAATGGTTTTTTTTAGCTATTGTAAATTATAGCTCAAAAAATAGCTTTTTGTGGGAGCTTATGTCAGCTATATGGCTCAAAAAAAATGGTTTTTTGAGCTGTTGTAAATTATAGCTCAAAAAAATAGCCTGGCTAAAAAAATGGTTTTTTTGAGCTGTTGTAAATTATAGCTCAAAAAATAGCTTTTTTGTGCGTGCATAACAATACCTTTTGGTACGGCCCCAGCCCCGGTTTGACCCGGTCAGGAGCCGCGGGACAGGAACCCGTGGTATTTAATTTATGCGACAGCGGAAGATTTTAAACAGGATCTTTTTAAAACTTGAAATGCCAGATTATTTTATTTCATAATTCGGAATAAACCCCGTAATTTACAATACAGGAATTTTACTAGGAAATTCCCTGATTTATTAAAACATGTTTATTTATTTTAACTGAGCTACCTCTTCAAGCTATTTAGTGCTCCGTAGCACGTTTTCCTTGATTTACAGCACGTCGCCTTAAACATGTTTTTAAAAATATTTTTGTCAGCGGGGAAATACTGAGTGAATCATTCATTTTGATAAAATGACACATAGTTATAAATTACAACATAAGAGCAATTACAATGGCTTCTATCTTATTTTTATCTGGCACTTTGTCACTTGCTGACGATGGTCATATCACTATTGGGTCCTTCTCCAAGTAGTGACGTTTATCACGGTGAGGATTTATTAGCCTAACCGGTGAGAAATTAGTAATGTGCACAATACCCCACTAGCCAGTGATTAAGATAACCACGACTTAATCCCTGTAATTATAACCTTTGAAAATAATTTGGAGTATTGTAAAATATGATTGATAAAAAGAGAATGACTCACATTGCAAGTTTATGCGGGCAGAGTTTAGCCTACTGATTAGCCTGATAACCTAATTTAAATAACAATGGACACGAACTAGGTCAGTAACTAATACAACATTTACGACAACTCACGAGATTAAACCCTCACGACGAATGACAAAGTGCAATACTTAAACATCCATCGAATTAACGACGAATGACAAAGTATAAACCCAATTTGAGTAGCACTTAAACATCCGTTGGATAGTTTCAATCGATCGGACATTGAATCGTAATAGCGATCGAGTTATTACTCTGTTTGTCGCGGCAGCGTTTCGTGATCGTGTGTGTTTTTTTGAAGTAATCAGACAATAACTCAATGTATGAATTGAGTTTTAACGTCGTTCCAACGCCAAAATGCAAGTCCCACACCCCTCTATTTATACTGAAAATTTGGCACCCTCGCGTGACGCGAGGGGCCTACGTAGGTGCGTCGCGTGACACGAGGGGTAACACTCTATTATAGGGTAGCCCCATGTGTTTGTAGCCTAGCTGAGTCGACGGAATGTTAAATTTCGATTTGGACAGCAAACTGTGTGGATATTACTAACTAGGGTTTACCCCCCCTCCCCTTGAGTTTTAGGGGCCCTGATCCTGATTCTGATTGTTCTAAAATTTTTAGGGTTTATGTAGGATTAGTTGGGGGTCTCAATTAGGGTTTCCTATTGGACAAAATAAATTCATAAATAATAATTTTTGTGAGAGTTGTTACATCCTCCCCACCTTAATAAAAATCTCGTCCTCGAGATTTACTGGAATAGATGAGGATATTTCCGCTTCATTTCTGATTCTAGTTCCCAAGTGTATTCTGGTCCTCTCTTTGAATCCCACTTGACTTTGACTAGTACTAGTCGCTTGTGCTTGAGAAACTTAATCTTTCTGTCCTCTATCTGCAGTGGTTTCTCCACGAATTTCAGCTTTTCGTTTACCTCCACATCTTGAAGAGGTACTACCTGGGATTCGTCAGATAGACATTCCTTGAGGTTGGACACATGAAACACATCATGTATTCCGGCTAGTTCTTCTGGTAGTTGTAAACGATAAGCAACGGGTCCTATTCGTTGGATTATGGGAAATGGTCCTACGTACCTTGGACTTAACTTTCCTTTCTTACCGAATCGAACTACTCCTTTCCAAGGAGAAACTTTCAAGAGTACCTTGTCTCCAAATTGAAATTCTAGTGGCTTGCGTCGATTGTCAGCATAGCTTTTTTGGCGATCTCGAGCAGTCTTCAGTCTTTCCATGATCTGAGTGATCTTGTCAGTAGTTTCTTGCACAATTTCAGGACCTGATAGTTGACTTTCTCCTATTTCTGCCTAACAAACTGGAGTTCTACACTTGCGTCCATAAAGTGCTTCAAATGGGGCAGCTTCGATGCTTGCATGATAACTATTGTTATAGGAGAATTCGATTAAAGATAGGTGATCGTCCCAGTTTCCACCAAAATCTATCACACATGCTCGGAGCATGTCTTCCAGGGTTTGTATAGTCCTTTCACTTTGTCCGTCTGTTTGAGGATGATATGCAGTGCTTAGTTTTAGTCGGGTTCCCATTGCTTCCTGTAAACTAGTCCAGAAATGGGAAATGAAACGACTATCCCTATTCGATACAATGGAGAGTGGAACTTCATGTAAAGGTACTACTTCGTCTACATACAATTTGGCTAACCTTTCCATGCTAAAGGTTTCCTTCATGGGTAGAAAATGAGCTGATTTGGTTAATCGATCCACAATTACCCAAATCGCATCATTACCTTTTCTGGTTTTGGGTAACTTAGTAACAAAGTCCATTGTTATGAGTTCCCATTTCCATATAGGCATTTCTAACTGTTGTAGTAGTCCCGAAGGTTTCTGATGTTCTGCCTTTACTTGCGAACAAGTAAGACACTTAGATACATATCTAGCTATGTCCTTTTTCATTCCTATCCACCAGAAATTATTTCTTAAATCTTGGTACATCTTATTGTTACCAGGATGCATGGTATACCTAGATTTATGAGCTTCCTCTAAAATCTTATTTTTTAATTCTCCTTGCTTAGGTACCCAAATTCTTTTCTTATGGAATCTCCAAATTCCATCACTTCCTTGTTCTAATTCTTTTATTCGTCCTTTCATTCCTTCAGCATCGTCTTCGATTGCTGTTTCTTGAACTTTCTTTAGTTGTTCCATTAAATCTAATTGCAGATTTAATCTAAGAGCACGAATTCGCTTTGGCTTTTCATGATACTTACGACTTAAGGCATCTGCGACTACATTTGCTTTTCCTTCGTGATATTGAATATCACAGTCGTAGTCACTTAGGATTTCCATCCATCTCCTTTGTCTCATGTTTAATTCTTTTTGCCCAAATATATACCTTAAACTTTTATGATCCGTATAGACAGTAAACTTACTTCCTGTAACATTTGTGCTTGTAATCATTGTGAACAGTTCAATTATCAATAAAACAATGTTATTTTATCCCAATGTTTGTTTGGTTGTGTTTTACATTTTTCATGTTTTGACTTTTGTTCGATTTTAAACTCTACATCGCTTTCTAGAGAGTTATACGCTAACTGGTGCTTAAACGTGCTCAGTTTAATGCGACAAATACTCCGGAACATCAACATATACTCAACATACCTTAAATAACCTTTACATAACTTAGAAATAAGTTTTGAAGGCTTTGGTATGGCAAAAACAAGTTAATTCGCTTACAGAGACTAAACTTGACAAACTACGAAAGTATGCCAATTTGAACCGTAACGAACATTCCGGAACATGTCCATAAGTTAAACATACCATAAATATCCTTTACATAGCTTAGAAATAGGCTTTGAGGGGTTTGGTATGCTAAAACAAACTTTTGGATCATTCAGTGGCTAAAAGTGTCAAAAAGTGCACAAGTTTGCACTTTTGCGCATAACTTACGTTCTGAATACATCCGGACATCCAAAAATTTATGTAAGCATCCTTATATTATGTCTTAGTGTATGGCATGAGAAAAATCCATTCGTCGCGCAATTTGGATCGTCTTTCGCGCTTATGCGCATTCCGTCGTAATTAACCGAACATCGCGACCGTACAGCCAAACGAACCGACATCTAGGATATTTTTGAGCACATTTTAAGTTCCCTATACTTTAACATCATTTTAGAGCTTTGAAATGGGGTTAACGGGGCTTAAACATGTCAAAAATGCATCAAATACCAAGTTTTGGAGCTGCAGGGACCAAAACTGTAAATCTGCCAAACTAAGGGCTTACAGACCTTAAGCCAAAACCCATACGGTCCGTAAGGAGTCCCCAGTACAGCAGATTCATTGAATCCACTTGCAGTTGGCCTTTCGTTCGTTCAAGGGGCAATGCCCTTTCACCCAATCAAGAGCCAAGGGCCATTTTCAGTAACCACAACATTTTGACAAGTGGACGCTTAGGATCGTGGCACGAAAATCAAGAAACGATCCTAACGGCTCTACTTTTCCTATAAATACCCCCCCTCCTTTGATGTAAAACTCACACAATCTGATCAAAATGCTCTAAGTTGATGCCATTGCTTCATACCTGAGCTCTTTGATCTAGATTAGCATTCGGGGACCCTCCGTAAGTCTTCTTTCGTTCTTTTATTCGCTTTTCGAGTCCGAAAGTCAACGTTTTGTTGACTTTCTGCATTAACCAGCTTATGGTCAACCCGAAGTTCATGGAACTTCATAACGTGAGTGTGATCATGATGGTTATAGTCCGTAGTGACTATACCTACTGATTACCACGTTATCTAGGCTCAGTGACGAGTCGTAGTTTCGGCCAAAATGTGCATTCTTGCATATTTTGTAAGCAAACTACTCTTGAGCATCAAAGCCGTTTGTTTTGATGCCAAACCTGTTTTCTAAACTTAGTTAAGCATGTTCTAACATGCTTAGCTCGTCACTTTTAGTATAGTACTTATATAGGGTCGTAAGGTAAGCGATCTAAACCATCGCTTATACTTTCGAACCCGACCCATTTGGTCGATCATTAGGATCCGACCAAACACATTAGGTGACCATAGCTATAACCTTCCGAGGTTATGCCTTGTGGTCACGATGTTAGGCGTTCCAGACGCGTTCTACGCGAACGACGCGTAAGGTAGCATAAGCTACCTAAACGGGTCGTGATGGGTCGCAAGCACTTAGGTTAGGTTTCATTTTAGTATGTAGGCTTTGTTAAACCATATTACACGAGTCTCCATACTCGTTTGGTTTACGAACCCACATACTATCCGATCCTTCCGATTTGGTCCGGTATATTAACATAGCTACCTATTAGGTGCCGTTTGATATTCCGTGATCTAGCATTGTTTGATTATTATACAAGAACTCAAAGCAATCTCAGGTGAGTACATAGAACCCCATCTTATACTGTTTTCCGAACTGTTTTGGGGTGAAACACATGTGCCTATCTGTTACATTCATGCTTTCCATGTTTTCACATCATATGCCTGCTATGTTGTTAGTACATTATAGTACATGATTTCACTACATTTCATGCTTTGTATGCCCATTGTGTGCGTACTTAGTACATTGATTTACATTACATTTCTGTTGCATATGTTTACTCAGCATATGGACACATTGATTTACATGAACATTTCTGTTGCATATGTTTACTCAGCATATGGACACATTGATTTACATGAACATTTCTGTTGCATATGTTTACACAGCATATGGACACATTGATTTACATGAACATTTCTGTTGCATATGTTTACTCAGCATATGGACACATTGATTTACATGAACATTTCTGTTGCATATGTTTACTCAGCATATGGACACATTGATTTACATGAACATTTCTGCTTCGTATGTTTACTTAGCATACTTAGTACAATTGTTTACATCACATGCCTTCATTTTGTTATGACATTTGGTTTGTTTAACATGGGAAAATACATTCATTAACATTAGCTACGCCGTTCGTTAGTAGGTAGTGGTACCATAGGAATTGACAACTCCCGTTCCTGAAATCCTGGGTTTGATAGGACTGTAAGGAATGACCGAATTCGATATACATAACTTAGATAAACCTTTAATTTGTTTAAGGGTTTATCGCTACAGTCTCAAGGCTTGGATGTATGCATATTTCACAATACCGCATAAATGTTAATATCAATAGAGCATGCATTTTTCCACAGAACATAACGTTGATTTAAACCACGTTTTACTTCAACGACTTGTTTTGTGCATTTACATATGGTTTAAGTTGATACATTTCGCTTACCGTACATGATACATTTTGGGATACACATTACATGATTTTTATTGAACAATAAACACGTTGACATTGACATACACATTTGGTGGTTTACATTGAACATAGACATTTCGACATGATTTACACAATAACACTTGACATTTGGTTTATACATGAACAATTTACATGGTGGTTGGTTTGGGTAAATGATTTGAGTAACGTGGCGTTTGTAATATGATACAAACATGGTGGACACGCCGCTGGTACTTCCTATATATAAATGTTTGTATAATATTACATATCGTGGCGTTATCTAAGTCATTTCAGTTTAGACACATTACATTTTACACAAATAACATATTCTTCACAAGACATTATTTTCACAAACACCTTATCCTGTTCAACTCACTTTACTTGGTTACTCGTGTAACCTTACACTTATCTATACACATCATCTTATGTTATCGTTTTTCAAATGGTTTACAAAGCAAGACAATTTACAAGGTTCATGACTGACTGTTATTAAAACATTTCTTTAAACTCAAGTCATGAATCCCATTTTCATAAAACCTATGTATCTCACAGGCATTTTTATGCTGACGTACCTACTTTCACATGTGTTTTCAGGAGCTGTTCCATAAGATGTTGATCACAATACTAGGGCGGACCTGTGCCTTAGAGACAAAAAAATGAAGATAGAACTAGTATAACTATGTTTTGAATTCTGTACTTCCTTTTAAGACAATGTAACACCCATGTTTGATAAATAAAATATAACTTTAATTTCCATGGTTGTATAACAATTAATTCTGTCCACAACACTCCCCGACGTTTTCCGCCGCGGTTGCATGTTGCACGCGGTCGAGGTGTGACAGAAGAGTTGGTATCAGAGCCATTGGTTATAGGGAATTAGGTTATTAGTAATGCTTTGACCTAGACTATAACTTTCTAGGACCCTAACACAAGTTATCTTGTGTTTAGATTTTAAAACATGCACTTCACCTATCCTTAGGTGATAACCACAACGAGAACTTCAGTTCCGAATCTGCTTTGAAAATTAATCGTCTGTTCGAGGATGATTGATTACTAGGTTTTGAACCCTTTGTTATATGGTTTTGAACCTCTTTGGATTTCGAAAATCCCGTCAAAGTTTTGGGTTAATAGTGTGAACATGTGCGAACTGGAAGAGTGAATGCCTGTACCCTGGGTTTTCTGTCTAAGGCTAGAGTGTTCGTACAAATCCACATAATCGGACCAGTCACTCTTACCTGGGAACTCTTGGGGTGAGTGTTCATTTATAGGCGAGCATGTCTTCGCGATACACTAATTCTGACCCATTTACTTTGACTAAACATTTCATGTCGCTTGTTTGCTTTGCGATGCATAACCGCCATCTTTGCTTTTGTTGATTTTGCTTCATCTCATTCTCTTCATCCAATCATCTCACTCATTTCATTTCATGTTTTTCTCTTCTAGAATGCCTCCTCGACGCGACAACCAGATAGCTACTGCCGAGCTGGCAGAAATTATTGCGCAGCAGATGGCTGCTCAATTCCCAAATCTCTTTACTCAATGGAACCAGGCCAACAACAACAACAATGGTACATGCAAATACAAGGATTTTAACTCGGCTAAGCCACTCAAGTTTAGTGGTTCTGAGGGAGCAACCGGGCTTCTTCAGTGGTTCGAGAGCATCGAGAACACTTTCCGTCATGTGCAGTGTCCTGACAATCGCAAGGTCGAGTTTTCTTCGAGTGTGTTTCAGAAGAGGGCTCTTACGTGGTGGAACGGGGTTATGAGAGATCAAGGTGCAGAAGTTGCTCTAGCTCAGACATGGGCTGAACTTAGAGCACTTATGATGAGGGAGTTTTGTCCTCGTCATGAACAACGAGCGTTGGAGAAAGAATTTGATGTTTTGAAGCAAGATAGTGGCGAGCACAGGGCTTATAAGGATAGGTTTGAGGAGTTGAGTCTGCTTTGCCCGACTATGGTTACCCCACTCGATAAGGCTATCGAAAGGTACATCGACGGCCTGCCTGACTCGGTACAAGACATCCTTACTGGTAGCAACCCTACCACACTCCGTCAGGCGATCGAGTTATCAGCGACGTTGACTGAGTCGCAGATTCGAAAGAATAAATTACACAGGAAGGGTGACAAGGGCAAGAAACAGTCGGCTGACAAGGAAGATAGCAAGATAGGTCAAAACAAGAATGGAAAGGAGTCTGGTTCATCAAAAAGGGCAAAGAAGCGTAAGGCTTCCCAAAACTATGCTGTCACTGCCCAAGCTAACCAGACAGCTCCCAACCAGCCTCCAGCAAAGAAGCCCTATTCAGGAAGTGCACCTTTGTGCAATCAATGCAATAGTCACCATCAGCCGCAACATCAGTGTCGTTTCTGTACTAACTGCGGGAAGTCAGGTCATCTTGCCGATGTCTGTCGGTTTGCTCAAAATCGCGCAGTTCTGAACCCTGCCCAACAATTTGCTCAGCCTCTGGCGCAGCAACAGGGTCAAGCTGCACGAGCACAATACCCACCAGGTGCTTGTTATAACTGTGGGGATCTGACCCACTACAGAAATCGGTGTCCAAGACTAGCCAACCAGAACCAGAATGCAAACCAAAATCAGGCTCAGGCTCGAGGTCGAGTCTTCAACATGAATGCACAAGAAGCACAAGCAGACAACGAAGTGGTGAACGGTACGTTCTTTATTAATAATCAGCCAGCATCTGTTCTTTTTGATTCGGGTGCCGACAAGAGCTTTGTGTCATTGTCTTTTGAGACAATTCTTCGCGTGTCTAGAACGAAACTAGGTAAACCTTTGACAGTAGAGGTTGCCAGTGGTGAACCCATTGTTCTTAATTCTGTTCTACGCAACTGCCAGTTGAACCTTAACGACCATATTTTTCCTATTGACCTCACGCCAATGCAACTTGGAAGCTTCGACGTTATAGTGGGCATGGATTGGTTATCTAAGCATCGCGCAGAGATAGTTTGTTCTGAGAAGATTGTTCGTGTGCCGCTGTCGACAGGCGAGATCCTACAGGTTCGTGGTGAGAAGCCTGCCGGTGGTCTCAAACTCATGACTTGTTTTAAAGCTCGGAAGTATCTGCGAAAGCACTATGTGGCTTTCTTAGCACATGTTACAGCAGATAAAGGCAAGGGTAAGTCTATTTCAGATATTCCTGTCGTTCGGGATTATTCTGAAGTTTTCCCTGAAGAGTTACCTGGTCTACCTCCAGCACACGCCAAGTCGAGTTCCGTATTGATCTCGTACCTGGTGCAAATCCCATTGCCAGAGCTCCATACCGTCTTGCACCGTCTGAGATGCAAGAATTATCTAAACAGTTTCAGGAGCTCTCCGACAAAGGTTTTATCCGTCCTAGCTTTTCACCTTGGGGTGCTCCCGTTCTTTTTGTAAAGAAGAAGGATGGATCTTTTAGGATGTGTATCGATTATCGTGAGCTTAACAAGCTCCCCATCAAGAATCGATATCCACTACCTCGCATTGATGATCTCTTTGATCAATTGCAAGGCGCTTCTTACTTTTCAAAGATTGATCTGCAATCTGGATATCATCAACTCCGTGTGCATGAAGAAGATATTCCCAAGACGACGTTCCGTACTCGTTATGGACATTATGAGTTCACAGTCATGCCATTCGGTTTGACTAATGCTCCTGCTGTTTTCATGGACTTGATGAATAGGGTCTGCAAACCTTATTTAGATAAGTTCATCATCGTTTTCATTGATGACATTTTGATATATTCTAAGACCCGAGCTGATCATGAGCAACATCTTTGTCTTACATTGGAACTCCTAAAAAAAGAGCAACTTTTCGCCAAATTCTCCAAGTGTGAATTCTGGCTTAAAGAGGTTCAATTCTTAGGGCATATTGTCAACGAACAAGGTATCCATGTAGATCCCTCCAAGATCAGTGCGATTAAGGATTGGGATACGCCTACTACTCCTACTGAAGTTCGTTCTTTTCTTGGTCTAGCGGGTTATTACCGCCGCTTCATTGAGAACTTCTCAAAGATTGCAGTTCCTCTAACTGCTCTAACTCAGAAGAACAAGCCATTTGATTGGGGAGTCAAACAAGAGGAAGCGTTTCTGACTTTGAAACAAAAGCTTTGCGACACACCTATCCTAACATTGCCTGAGGGCAATGATGATTTCGTCGTTTATTGCGACGCATCTAAATTAGGTCTTGGCTGCGTCTTGATGCAAAGAAACAAAGTCATGGCATACGCATCAAGACAGTTGAAGATACATGAGAAGAACTACACCACTCATGATCTGGAGTTGGGTGCAGTTGTCTTCGCTCTTAAGATTTGGAGACACTATTTGTACGGTACAAAATGTGTGGTTTTCACTGACCACAAAAGTCTTCAACATATCTTCAATCAGAAAGAGCTCAACATGAGACAACGACGTTGGGTTGAACTTCTAAACGACTACGACTGCGAGATTCGCTACCATCCTGGTAAGGCGAATGTCGTAGCCGATGCTTTGTGTCGCAAGGAACGAACTAAGCTTCATTGTGTTCGTGTCCAATCTGTTATTCAAGCTCAATCCGATATCCAAGCTCGTATATCTTAGGCTCAACAAGCTTGTGTTTCACAAGGTTTAATGGATAAGGAATTTCCTTATCACATAACTCCTGCTCTAGAGCTGAAGGACAATGGATCATATTACTTTATGGACCGTTTGTGGGTCCCAAGCCAAGATAATCTTCGTACCTTGCTTATGGATGAAGCCCATAAGTCGCGTTATTCCATTCATCCTGGCTCAGATAAGATGTATAAGGATCTTCGTATTCAGTATTGGTGGCCTGGTATGAAGAAAGACATTGCCTTATACGTATCCAAATGCCTTACTTGTCTTAAGGTTAAGGCTGAACATCAGCGTCCTTCCGGATTATTGGAGCAACCAGAGATCCCAGTTTGGAAATGGGAAAACATTACTATGGATCTCATTACCAAACTCCCGCGCACAAAGAAAGGTCACGATGCCATCTGGGTAGTCGTTGATCGTCTTACAAAGTCAGCACATTTCTTACCAATCCGTGAGGATTTTTCTACTGACAAACTTGCTCAAATCTACGTGGATGAAATTGTAGCTCGACATGGTGTTCCTTTGAACATCATTTCTGACAGAGATGCTCGTTTCACTTCTCATTTTTGGAGAACCATGCAATCTGCTATGGGGTCTCAACTTAATTTGAGCCCAGCTTATCATCCGCAAACGGATGGTCAATCTGAAAGAACAATCCAGACACTGGAGGATATGCTTAGAGCTTGTGTGATCGATTTTGGTGGTAGTTGGGATTCACATCTTCCATTGATTGAGTTCTCCTACAACAACAGTTATCACTCCAGCATCAACATGGCTCCTTTCGAGGCTCTCTATGGCCGAAAATGTCGTTCACCAGTCTGCTGGAATGAGATTGGCGAGGCTCAACTTACTGGACCTGCCCTCATTTTAGAGACAACAGATAAGGTTAAGAAAGTTCGTGATAACCTTCAGACAGCTAGAAGCCGTCAAAAGAGTTACACGGACCTAAAACGCAAGCCCTTGGATTTTCAAGTCGGTGATCGTGTATTACTTAAGGTCTCACCTTGGAAAGGTGTGATCAGATTTGGAAAGAAAGGAAAACTTGCACCTAGATACGTTGGACCATTCAAGATCGTCGAAAGAATCGGAAAGATAGCCTACAGACTTGAGTTACCTCCTGAACTTGGAAATGTTCATCCAACCTTTCACGTGTCCAATCTCAAGAGGTGTTTAGCTGATGAGAACCTCCACATACCGCTTGACGAAATTCGTGTTGATAAAACACTAAAATTTGTTGAGAAACCGGTAGAAATCATGGAACGTCAAGTCAAGCGGCTTAAACGCAAGCGCATTCCTTTGGTCAAGGTTCGATGGGAATCTAAGCGTGGACCCGAGTTTACTTGGGAACGTGAAGATCAAATGAAGGCAAAATATCCACATCTTTTTCCACGAGTTTCCTCTCATTAAATTTCGGGACAAAATTTCCACAAGTAGGGGAGACTGTAACATTTGTTCTTGTAATCATTGTGAACAGTTCAATTATCAATAAAACAATGTTATTTTATCCCAATGTTTGTTTGGTTGTGTTTTACATTTTTCATGTTTTGACTTTTGTTCGATTTTAAACTCTACATCGCTTTCTGGAGAGTTATACGCTAACTGGTGCTTAAACGTGCTCAGTTTAATGCGAAAAATACTCCGGAACATCAACATATACTCAACATACCTTAAATAACCTTTACATAACTTAGAAATAAGTTTTGAAGGCTTTGGTATGGCAAAAACAAGTTAATTCGCTTACATGGACTAAACTTGACAAACTGCGAAAGTATGCCAATTTGAACTGTAACGAACATTCCGGAACATGTCCATAAGTTAAACATACCATAAATATCCTTTACATAGCTTAGAAATAGGCTTTGAGGGGTTTGGTATGCTAAAACAAACTTTTGGATCATTCAGGGGCTAAAAGTGTCAAAAAGTGCACAAGTTTGCACTTTTGCGCATAACTTACGTTCTGAATACATCCGGACATCCAAAAATTTATGTAAGCATCCTTATATTATGCCTTAGTGTATGGCATGAGAAAAATCCATTCGTCGCGCAATTTGGATCGTCTTTCGCGCTTATGCGCATTCCGTCGTAATTAACCGAACATCGCGACCGTACGGCCAAACGAACCGACATCCGGGATATTTTGTAGCACATTTTAAGTTTCCTATACTTTAACATCATTTTAGAGCTTTGAAATGGGGTTAACGGGGCTTAAACGTGTCAAAAATGCATCAAATACCAAGTTTTGGAGCTGCAGGGACCAAAACTGTAAATCTGCCAAACTAAGGGCTTACAGACCGTAAGCCAAAACCCATACGGTCCGTAAGGAGTCCCCAGTACAGCAGATTCATTGAATCCACTTGCAGTTGGCCTTTCGTTCGTTCAAGGGGCAATGCCCTTTCACCCAATCAAGAGCCAAGGGCCATTTTCAGTAACCACAACATTTTGACAAGTGGACGCTTAGGATCGTGGCACGAAAATCAAGAAACGATCCTAACGGCTCTACTTTTCCTATAAATACCCCCTCCTTTGATGTAAAACTCACACAATCTGATCAAAATGCTCTAAGTTGATGCCATTGCTTCATACCTGAGCTCTTTGATCTAGATTAGCATTCGGGGACCCTCCGTAAGTCTTCTTTCGTTCTTTTATTCGCTTTTCGAGTCCAAAAGTCAACGTTTTGTTGACTTTCTGCATTGACCAGCTTATGGTCAACCCGAAGTTCATGGAACTTCATAACGTTAGTGTGATCACGATGGTTATAGTCCGTAGTGACTATACCTACTGATTACCACGTTATCTAGGCTCAGTGACGAGTCGTAGTTTCGGCCAAAATGTGCATTCTTGTATATTTTGTAACCAAACTACTCGTGAGCATCAAATCCGTTTGTTTTGAGGCCAAACCTGTTTTCTAAACTTAGTTAAGCATGTTCTAACATGCTTAGCTCGTCACTTTTAGTATAGTACTTATATAGGGTCGTAAGGTAAGCGATCTAAACCATCGCTTATACTTTCGAACCCGACCCATTTGGTCGATCATTAGGATCCGACCAAACACATTAGGTGACCATAGCTATAACCTTCCGAGGTTATGCCTTGTGGTCACGATGTTAGGCGTTCCAGACGCGTTCTACACGAACGACGCGTAAGGTAGCATAAGCTACCTAAACGGGTCGTGATGGGTCGCAAGCACTTAGGTTAGGTTTCATTTTAGTATGTAGGCTTTGTTAAACCATATTACACGAGTCTCCATACTCGTTTGGTTTACGAACCCGCATACTATCCGATCCTTCCGATTTGGTCCGGTATATTAACATAGCTACCTATTAGGTGCCGTTTGATATTCCGTGATCTAGCATTGTTTGATTATTATACAAGAACTCAAAGCAATCTCAGGTGAGTACATAGAACCCCATCTTTTACTGTTTTCCAAACTGTTTTGGGGTGAAACACATGTGCCTATCTGTTACATTCATGCTTTCCATGTTTTCACATCATATGCCTGCTATGTTGTTAGTACATTATAGTACAAGATTTCATTACATTTCATGCTTTGTATGCCCATTGTGTGCGTACTTAGTACATTGATTTACATTACATTTCTGTTGCATATGTTTACTCAGCATATGGACACATTGATTTACATGAACATTTCTGTTGCATATGTTTACTCAGCATATGGACACATTGATTTACATGAACATTTTTGTTGCATATGTTTACTCAGCATATGGACACATTGATTTACATGAACATTTTTGTTGCTTATGTTTACTCAGCATATGGACACATTGATTTACATGAACATTTCTGTTGCATATGTTTACTCAGCATATGGACACATTGATTTACATGAACATTTCTGCTTCATATGTTTACTTAGCATACTTAGTACAATTGTTTACATCACATGCCTTCATTTTGTTATGACATTTGGTTTGTTTAACATGGGACTATACATTCATTAACATTAGCTACGCCATTCGTTAGTAGGTAGTGGTACCATAGGAATTGACAACTCCCGTTCCTGAAATCCTGGGTTTGATAGGACTGTAAGGAATGACCGAATTCGATATACATAACTTAGATAAACCTTTAATTTGTTTAAGGGTTTATCGCCACAGTCTCAAGGCTTGGATGTATGCATATTTCACAATACCGCATAAATGTTAATATCAATAGAGCATGCATTATTCCACAGAACATAACGTTGATTTAAACCACGTTTTACTTCAACGACTTGTTTTGTGCATTTACATATGGTTTAAGTTGATACATTTCGCTTACCGTACATGATACATTTTGGGATACACATTACATGATTTTTATTGAACAATAAACACGTTGACATTGACATACACATTTGGTGGTTTACATTGAACATAGACATTTCGACATGATTTACACAATAACACTTGACATTTGGTTTATACATGAACAATTTACATGGTGGTTGGTTTGGGTAAATGATTTGAGTAACCTGGCGTATGTAATATGATACAAACATGGTGGATACGCCGCTGGTACTTCCTATATATAAATGTTTGTGTAATATTACATATCGTGGCGTTATCTAAGTCATTTCAGTTTAGACACATTACATTTTACACAAATAACATATTCTTCACAAGACATTATTTTCACAAACAACTTATCCTATTCAACTCACTTTACTTGGTTACTCGTGTAACCTTACACTTATCTATACACATCATCTTATGTTATCGTTTTTCAAATGGTTTACAAAGCAAGACAATTTACAAGGTTCATGACTAACTGTTATTAAAACATTTCTTTAAACTCAAGTCATGAATCGCATTTTCATAAAACCTATGTATCTCACAGGCATTTTTATGCTGACGTACCTACTTTCACATGTGTTTTCAGGAGCTGTTCCATAAGATGTTGATCACAATACTAGGGCGGACCTGTGCCTTAGAGACAAAAAAATGAAGATAGAGCTAGTATAACTATGTTTTGAACTCTGTACTTCCTTTTAAGACAATGTAACACCCGTGTTTGATAAATAAAATGTAACTTTAATTTCCATGGTTGTATAACAATTAATTCTGTCCACAACACTCCCCGACGTTTTCCGCCGCGGTTGCATGTTACACGCGGTCGGGGTGTGACACTTCCATACAGATAATGCCTCCAAATCTTAAGGGCAAAAATTATGGCTCCTAGCTCTAAGTCATGAGTTGTATAATTTTCCTCGTGCTTCTTTTATTGTCTTGAGGCATACGCAATTACCTTCTTGCGTTGCATTAACACACATCCTAATCCTAGCTTTGAAGCATCGCAGTATACTTCAAAATTCTTCAGTCCCTTCTGGCAAGGCTAGAATTGGAGCATTTGTTAACTTTTGTTTTAAAATCCTAAAAGCCTCTTCTTGTTTGGCTCCCCATTCAAACTTAACAACTTTACAGGTCAGCTTAGTCAATGGCACGGCTATTTTAGAAAAATCTTTAATAAATCGCCTATAATATCCGGCTAACCCTAGAAAACTTCTAACTTTCGTAGCTGATTGTGGGGCCTTCCATTGGTGATTGCTTCTATTTTGGAGGGATCTACGTGAATACCTTCGTGATTCACCATATGCCCTAAAAATTGCACTTCTTGCAGCCAGAATTCACACTTTGAGAATTTAGCGTAAAGCTTTACACTTCTTAACAACGTTAAGAGTGCATGTAGATGCTGACAATGCTCATCCTGACTTTTGGAATAAATAAGTATATCGTCGATGAAAACAATTATAAATTTATCCAAATACGGTTTACAGATCCGATTCATCATGTCCATGAATGTTGTAGGTGCATTCGTTAGTCCGAAGGGCGTGACTGTAAACTCATAATGACCATACCTAGTTCTGAAAGCAGTTTTAGGTATGTCTTCTTCCTGTACCTTCAATTGATGATATCCAGAGCGTAAATCTATTTTAGAAAAATATATAGCTCCCGGGAGTTGATCAAAAAGATCATCAATCCTAGGTAATGGGTATCGATTCTTAATTGTAACCTTATTCAATTCCCTATAATCAATACACATTCTCATTGACCCATCTTTCTTTTTCACAAACTATACTGGAGCTCCTCATGGGGATGAACTAGGTTGTATAAAACCTTTGCTCAGTAATTCATCTAATTGCTTTTTCAATTCTAGCATTTAAGTGGGTGCTAACCGGTAAGGTGCCTTGGCTATCGGTGTAGTTCCAGGAATTAGATGAATCCTAAGTTCTACTTCCCTATTTGGTGGTAATCCCGGTAGTTCTTCGGGAAATACATCTGGGTATTCTGCTACTACATGAATTTCCTTAAGTTCCTTACTTTTCGTGTTAATGATTACTGAAATCATATACACTACTTCTTGTTTTCTTGAATAACTGGCCAATTTCATTACTGAACTGAATTTCAGTGGCTCTCGAAGTTTATCTCCTGTAATTGAAATTACTTCTCTTGTAGGTGTATGGATTTCTATAGAATTTTTGTCACAGAGAATTCGAGCATGGTTGGCTACTAACCAATCCATTCCTAACACTACATCGAATCCGGCTAAATTTATAGGTAATAGGTTCGCAGAAAATTTATGGCCTAAGAGTTCTATACACGTTGTGCACTAGGAACGTACTAGCTATCACATCTGGAATGAGTTCTGCTTCTTGAGTGGTCAGCTGGAATGCTCTGGCATTCTTCTTAGTAACTCCATCGGCCGTCTTGGCTTTGTTTTCTGTTGGTTTGATCAACTTTGGGCAATCTGGCCTAAGATGTCCAGCCTCTCCACAATTATAGCAGACCATGGCTTTCTTCTTCCTGCAATCTTCTTCTTGATGCCCTGGAATTTTACAGAAATTGCAATACCCCTTGCATCTTCCAAAATGCTTCCTTTTACAGGCATTGCAAAATGGAACAGTGGAAGATTGCCAAGTTCCCTTTTTCCGAAAATTACTACGGTTACCCACACGGAATCCTTGGGTAATCTTTTGGGCTACTTCCTTTTTCCGATTTTCTTCACTTGTGCATACCAGCTCGTAAGTTAGGGTGTTAGCTAATTCTACTGCATCGTCAATAGTGCGAGGTCTCGCAGCTTTAACGATATTACGGATTTCGCCAATCAATCCCCAAATATAGCGGGAAATAAGCACCGGTTCTGGCGACGCCAGGGTTGGTACTACTCTCGCATACTCGAAGAATGTCGAAGTATATCCTCGACAGTTTACACCTACCATCCGATGGTGCAGGAACTTGTTTGCCATTTGTTCCTTTTCATATTCGGGACAAAATTTTCTTTCCATTAGCTGCTTAAATTCCTCCCAATTCATGGCATGGGCCATATTTCTTCCTTTGGCTTGCAGTACCGTATTCCACCATTCTAGTGCCCCTTCTTTAAAAAGATGCGAAGCATACATAACCTTATCTTCTTCAGTACATTTACTTATCATAAGTACTGCTTCGGTTTTCTCCAACCAACGTAGTGCCGCAGTCGCCCCTTCATTGCCTGCAAATTCTCCTGGCTTACAAGCAAGAAATTCTTTGTAAGTGCAACCAGACGTTGCAACTTTCATTTTCTTAGGAAGTGGGGCCTGCCGTGGATCATTATCATGATTAGTATGGTTGCCGCCTCCGTTTATGCTATTACTGAAGTTATCTTCTTGAGTACGTTTACTAGGAATAATTTGTTGAGGTTCAACTGGTTTCTGGGCAATAGCCAGAATTGCTGGAATAGCATTGGCTATCCCCTGAGCAACGATATTCTCGATATCTTGCCTAGTCATAAATTGACCTTCCTGATTTTGCTCGGATTGGTTAATTTCGTTAACTGGTTCATTACTAGCGTTTGCCATCTGATAATTAATTTATATAAATAATTAGCATAGAATAATTGATAACCAATTATAACAAAACAATTGCACATAATCACACAAATTTTACAACATACGTATAGCCAAAATTGTCGATTTCTCGACTTCCATTTTTATAGATTATATTAGGCATCCGTACATACTGTTATTTTACAAAAGTTTTATTTTTAAGTTATTTTACAGAGTTATATTTTTATTACTATTGTTATTATACAAACACAACCTCCCAACCACACTATCCCTTGTCAACTGGTATTTTAGAAGCGACGTTCCCTCTCGTCGTACTTCCAGGAGATTTGTTCTCCCATATCCCGAATCCTATTCCCTGCCCCTATCAGTTCCTCACCAAAATGGCGGAGTTCAGCTAGATTTTCATTACTCATTGGTGGGTTTGGAGCAGGTTCTGGGTCGAACTGAGGGAAAAAGGTATAAGGGTTATTAAGAAGGTTTTAAAACTGCCAGTCGTTAGTCCACCACTCGTCCATTTCTCCTAAAGGTTGGGTGTGGATCAGAGGGTCTGGAATAGCTGGTTCCAAATTTATTGGAAGTTGGGTTTCAGCAGGATCAGGGTAGAGGTTATTGGTGATAGGTCTAATGATATCACAGCTTGCCAGTAGGTGATCTAATTCTTCCTGAAATGGTAATTCTTCAGTTTGCTTAGAACTTTCCCCAATTTCTATTTTTACTTGCTTAGAACTTTCCCCGATCTCGATCCCTTTTCCTTTATCCATGGGATTTTCTATTTTGGGAACTTTCCTAGTTGCTGGTTTCCTCCTACGTACTCTCCTCCAACCTATAAATCTTCTCCTTTTCTTAGGCTTTGGTTTCTCCGGAGGTGGAGCTTGAAATTCCATAGGTTCCTCCACATCGGCAATGTAACTAGTAAATTCTTTGGAAACATCTATTGGTACGGGATAGAGATTGAGATTCTGAAGGGCTTCAGATAGCTCATTTATGTTGTTTAGCATATATGCAAAATGTACACAAAATGCTAAGTTAAAATTTTATAATAAAATTTCACAGAAAACATTCAAGTATTATTGCGTACCGTGTGACTAATTTAATACAAAGGACAACTGAAATTTAAACATACTAGGGTTTATTGTAAACTTATTTATTTACTTAAGATTTTCTTGAGAGTTTCTGAATTGTAGCTGATATGGGTGCTAATACTAGGTAAGGGTATTGGTAGTTTAAAGGTTAGTGTTTACTGCTACCGTGGCTAACATATAGAGATCTGCCCATTTTTCATCTAATTCGTCTTCCCATGGTGGATTATTACCTATTTCCTGGGTTTCCTGATTATCCCTCACTTCTTTTCGTTGTGATTTCTTTCTTTTCTCCTGACTTTTCCTAATAATCAAACTTCTTTTATTAGGAGAAAGTGGCTTCTCAAACTTTGCCTTACGGACAAATATTCATTCCTCAGTATCTATGGTTTGTTTTCAGGATGATGATCCTTTATCTTTTGGTGCATTATCTAATTGACGATAGATGTCTGAAAGTCTTTGCTTACCCATACTGTAAACAAATATTCAAATAATAAAACATATAATCACAAAATGGCAATCAGTAAAATTAAGTATTTGCTAAATACTTAATTGGCTTAAATCAGTGGCTCTGATACCACCTTTTCCTGTCACGGCCCCAGCCCCGGTTTGACCCGGTCAGGAGCCGCGGGACAGGAACCCGTGGTATTTAATTTATGCGACAGTGGAAGATTTTTAAACAAGATCTTTTTAAAACTTGAAATGCCCGATTATTTTATTTCATAATTCCGGATAAACCCCGTAATTTACAATAAAGGAATTTTACTAGGAAATTCCCTGATTTATTAAAACATGTTTAATTATTTTAACTGAGCCACCTCTTCAAGCTGGTTAGTGCTCCGTAGCACGTTTTCCTTGATTTACAGCATGTCGCCTAAAACATGTTTTTAAAAATATTTTTTTCAGCGGGGAAATACTGACTGAATCATTTATTTTGATAAAATGACATATAGTTATAAATTACAGCATAAGAGCGATTACAATGGCTTATATCTTATTTTTATCTGGCACTTTGTCACTTGCTGACGATGGTCATATCACTATTGGGTCCTTCCCCCGTGTAGTGACGTTTATCACGGTGAGGATTTATTAGCCTAACCCGTGAGAAATTAGTAATGTGCATAATACCCCACTAGCCAGTGATTAATTTAACCACGACTTAATCCCTGTAATTATAACCTTTGAAAATAATTTGGAGTATTGTAAAATATGATTGATAAAAAGAGAATGACTCACATTGCAAGTTTATGCGGGCAGAGTTTAGCCTACTGATTAGCCTGATAACCTAATTTAAATAACAATGCACACGAACTAGGTCAGTAACTAATACAACATTTACGATAACTCACGAGATTAAACCCTCACGATGAATGACAAAGTGCAATACTTAAACATCCATCGAATTAACGACGAATGACAAAGTATAAACCCAATTTGAGCAGCACTTAAACATCCGTTGGATAGTTTCAATCGATCGGACATTGAATCGTAATAGTGATCGAGTTATTACCCTGTTTGTCGCGGCAGCGTTTCGTGATCGTGTGTGTTTTTTGAAGTAATCAGACGATAACTCAATGTATGAATTGAGTTTTAACGTCGTTCCAACGCCAAAATGCAAGACCCACACCCCTCTATTTATACTGAAAATTTGGCACCCTCGCGTGACGCGAGGGGCCTACGTAGGTGCGTCGCGTGACGCGAGGGGTAACACTCTATTATAGGGTAGCCCCGTGTGTTTGTAGCCTAGCTGAGCCGACGGGATGTTAAATTTTGATTTGGACAGCAAACTGTGTGGATATTACTAACTAGGGTTTACCCCCCCCCCCTGAGTTTTAGGGGCCCTGATCCTGATTCTGATTGTTCTGAAATTTTTAGGGTTTATGCAGGATTATTTGGGGGTCTCAATTAGGGTTTCCTATTGGACAAAATAAATTAATAAATAATAATTTTTGTGAGAGTTGTTACATCCTCCTCACCTTAATAAAAATCTCGTCCTCGAGATTTACTGGAATATATGAGGATATTTCCGCTTTATTTCTGATTCTAGTTCCCAAGTGTATTCTGGTCCTCTCTTTGAATCCCACTTGACTTTGACTAGTACTAGTCGCTTATGCTTGAGAAACTTAATCTTTCTGTCCTCTATCTGCAATGGTTTCTCCACGAATTTCAGCTTTTCGTTTACCTCCACGTCTTGAAGAGGTACTACCAGGGATTCGTCAGATAGACATTTCTTGAGGTTGGATACATGAAAACATCATGTACTCCGGCTAGTTCTTCTGGTAGTTGAAAACTATAAGCAACGGGTCCTATTCGTTGGATTATGGGAAATGGTCCTATGTACCTTGGACTTAACATTCCTTTCTTACCGAATCGAACTACTCCTTTCCAAGGAGAAACTTTCAAGAGTACCTTGTATCCAAATTGAAATTCTAGTGGCTTGCGTCGATTGTCAGCATAGCTCTTTTGGCGATCTCGAGCAGTCTTCAGTCTTTCCTTGATCTGAGTGATCTTGTAAGTAGTTTCTTGCACAATTTCAGGACCTAATAGTTGACTTTCTCCTATTTCTGCCCAACAAACTGGAGTTCTACACTTGCGTCCATAAAGTGCTTCAAATGGGGCAGCTTCGATGCTTGCATGATAACTATTGTTATAGGAGAATTCGATTAAAGATAGGTGATCGTCCCAGTTTCCACCAAAATCGATCACACATGCTCGGAGCATGTCTTCCAGGGTTTGTATAGTCCTTTCACTTTGTCCGTCTGTTTGAGGATGATATGCAGTGCTTAGTTTTAGTCGGGTTCCCATTGCTTCCTGGAAACTAGTCTAGAAATGGGAAGTGAAACGACTATCCCTATTCGATACAATGGAGAGTGGAACTCCATGTAAAGATACTACTTCGTCTACATACAATTTGGCTAACCTTTCCATGCTAAAGGTTTCCTTCATGGGCAGAAAATGAGCTGATTTGGTTAATCGATCCACAATTACCCAAATCGCATCATTACCTTTTCTGGTTTTGGGTAGCTTAGTAACAAAGTCCATTGTTATGAGTTCCCATTTCCATATAGGCATTTCTAACTGTTGTAACTTAGTAACAATGTCCATTGTTATGAGTTCCCATTTCCATATAGGCATTTCTAACTGTTGTAGTAGTCCCGAAGGTTTCCAAAGTCCATTGTTATGAGTTCCCATTTCCATTTGGCACCCTCGCGTGACGCGAGGGGCCTACGTAGGTGCGTCGCGTGACGCGAGGGGTAACACTCTATTATAGGGTAGCCCCGTGTGTTTGTAGCCTAGCTGAGTCGGCGGAATGTTAAATTTCGATTTGGACAGCAAACTGTGTGGATATTACTAACTAAGGTTTACCCCCCCCCCCCCTTGAGTTTTAGGGGCCCTGATCCTGATTCTGATTGTTCTGAAATTTTTAGGGTTTATGCAAGATTATTTGGGCGTCTCAATTAGGGTTTCCTATTGGACAAAATAAATTAATAAATAATAATTTTGGTGAGAGTTGTTACAGCTTTTTTTAATGTTTTATGTCGTTTTAACTGGGTATTTTTATGGCGTTTTTCTGAATTTGGTGTTTTTATGGCGTTTTATTTGAACACCCAGTTCATGTGAAAGGGTTTTTTTGACAATATTAACTCTTAGTGTAATTTACATCAATGACACATGTCACCACAAAAATCGTTCTCACCGTTCTCATACTTTTCACCGTTCTCTCTAAATCCTGACCCTATATATATAGGGGATGGATCATGAGAAAACAAGTTTAAATAAGAAAACAAAAAAACTTACTAAAAAAGCCTAAAAACATACCAAAAATTTTTTTTTACAATTTTTTTATAAAAAATCGCTATTTTTATATATGGAAAAAAATTTTCAAAAAAAAATTGTTTTACTGCACATGTGCACTAATACAGATATAATGCACATGTGTAGTACACATATAATGCACATGTGCAGTACAAGTTTTTTTTTTGAAAATTTTTTATATAATAAAAATAGCGATTTTTTTATAAAAATTTTTTAAAAAAAAAATTTGGTATGTTTTTTTAGCTTTTTTTAGGATTTTTAGTTAGTTTTCTAGTTTTCTCATTTAGATGTAGTTTTCTCATGATCCTCTCCCTATATATATATATATATATATAGGGAGGGGCTCATGCGAGAACCACCCTTATTGTGAGAACCTTGAGAAACAATGTGAACACAACCTAAAATAGCTAAAAAAACCTAACCTCCACC
The DNA here is from genome assembly GCF_002127325.2 of Helianthus annuus. Lineage (NCBI taxonomy): Eukaryota > Viridiplantae > Streptophyta > Magnoliopsida > Asterales > Asteraceae > Helianthus > Helianthus annuus. The sequence continues at coordinate 87,794,200 of NC_035444.2, read as the reverse complement.
CCCCCACCCCCCCCCCCCAAAAAAAACCTAAACCCCCCCACCCCCCCCCAAAAAAAAAAACCTAACCCCCCCCCCCAAAAAAAAAAAAAACCGAACCCCCCCCCCCTAAGCTAAATGCTAAAAAAAACCTAACCCCCGCCCCCCCCCCCCAAAAAAAAACCTAAACCCCCCTCCCCCACCCCCCAAAAACCTAACCCCCCCCCCCCAAGCTAAAATGCTAAAAACTAAACCCTCAAAAAACCTAAAAAAATCTAAAAAAAATCTAAAAAATAAAAAAAAATCTAAAAAAAATCTAAAAAATAAAAAAAAATCTAAAATATATATAAAGGGTAGGGTTCATGCGAGAACCACCTTTATTGCGAGAACCGCGAGAACCAATGTGAATACAAAAAAATACCTAAAAAAATCTTAAAAAACACACAATTTTTTTTAATATTTTTTAAAGAAAATCGCTATATTTCGTTACCAAAAAAAATCGAGTAACAATTATCGATGCACATGTGCATATGTATCATTTATTGGAGAAATTTGGTAATATATTACCCGTAGTAGACAAATGCACTTTCATTTACACTACCATACATAATACACTAATTTTTACATTATCAATATTAAAATGCACATGTGGATCATTATCTATAACCATGACATAACGTGTTTTGGTACAAAAAGTTTGTGATTTTAAATGATGAATTAGGCCCATATACACCAAAAAAAGCATGCCAACTCCACAGATCTTGTGACATAACAACCTCTAGTATTATTACTGAATGTCCATTATCACCTCGCGTAAATTGATCTCGCCATGCATTCGGGCAATTCGGCCACGACCAGTGCATGCAATCAATGCTTCCAAGCATTCCTTAAAA